>NW_022589716.1:4632253-4894951 GCF_004348235.1 Phoca vitulina
CACACACACCCCACATACACACACCATATACACACACACACACACGTACATACATCACACACACAAAAGACGTAACACATACATTCACCACACACACCACACAGCCAAGGGCCTGCTCTGGGGGAGGGCGCCTGGTCATTTAGTTTTGCCTGACAGAGGACGAGCCTCACAGCCATGTGACGAGGGGGCCACGGGGAGGGCAGTTTAGTCTTGAGAAGGGATCCAAGTCATAGCTGTCAGTCAAGGAAGTGGCTGAGGCGGAGGCCACAGTGGACCATGACACACAAAAGTCCCCCATCCTCCCCAGTGCCCGGGTGGGACACCATCACCCGAGGCAAATCGCGGGGGCTTCCCTCCTCCGACAGCACCCACCTGTGGTGGAAGCCCTCTGTATTGTTCATAAAAGCAAGTAAAAATGATCAGAACACACTCGTAGTGGCCGCTGTATATCCACCATTGATTTTGTGCCAGACACCAAACTGGACAAATGGCCCCGGCGGGTGAGTCAGAAGACTCTGGAACTCAGCTCGGTTGGAGGCCCAGCTCCACGGTTTCCTGACCCTGAGAGCTTGGCCGGTGACTTACCCTTCCTGAGGCTCATGTCCTCACCTGTGGGGCTGAGATAAGAGTTCCGGCCTTGACGTTGTTGTGAGGAGCCTCGGGTAGGTGAAAAGGCTTAGAATTAGCCAGTCCGCTTTATCCCGTTTAATCCTCACACTGGGGGGGGCTTAACAAGCGGGACCCCACTTTACAGGTGAGCAAACTGAGGCTTGGAGGGTGTCAGGTAACCTGACATCACCAACCAGTAAGTGTGCCGAGGTGGGTGCTAATGAGTTCTGTTTCACGATCTGGGTGCTGTTTGCAGAGTTGATGGGAATTAATGGTGTTGTGCACTCAGTACGTGTGCCTTTGCTGAATCTGTTTCCTCAAATGTTTACTTTTTTGAAAGTGTATAATGCCGAATACTTAAAACAAAAAAGCCGGTCGTGACCCGCCCAGCCTGGCCCTGGGCTCCATCTACCTCCTCACAATTCTCCCCCCACCTTCCACAGGGCAGCCACCAGGCTCGGGGAGGTGACGAGTGGGCTCTGATGCACAGTAAGTGCTTGGCACACCCTAGCTCCCTACCCCGCCCCTCTCCCCACACCCCCGGCAACAGGTCCATCCCATGGGGGTAGGATTGCTAAAGTGGGTTGCAAGAGTGTGTCTCACCCTGCATGGCCCGTGGAGAGGCTTCTGTGGGGCGGTTTGGGAATGTCCTAACAACCCGTGCATTTGGGTCGTGGCATGCTCCTATGGACCAGCCACAAAGGTGCCCACCTATTTTTTTTTCCCGGGAGAGTGGAAAGAGTTTAAAACGCCTAGGCTGCCTCTTCTGTAAGGTTAGAGGTATGGCTGTGTAGGTTGTATACTGCACAAAGGTAGCTGGTCAGGGGGCAAGTGGCCAAGCCATGTGCCCATAGGACTATGACTGCCCAGAACAGGCAGTTTTGCTCGTTGATGTAAATATGTTATAGAGGTGATCAGTGACCTTGCCCCTCAGCCCCTAAGCCAAATCTCTCCTGCCAGTGCATCTCAGCTAAGCATCAGTCCTAAGCATCAGGTCAGAATGAGCTAAAAGACTGACCTTCAACATGTGTCCAAAGTCTGGAGATGATTCCAAGGGTCAAGAAGTGGTTACAGGGACCTCAACAAGATTAAAGAGCTTCTGCACAACAAAGGAAGCAGTCAACAAAACTAAGAGGCAACCCACGGAATGGGAGAAGATATTTGCAAATGACACTACAGATAAAGGGCTGGTATCCAAGATCTATAAAGAACTTCTCAAACTCAACACTCAAAAAACAAGTAACTCAGTCAAAAAATGGGCAGAAGACATGAACAGACACTGCTCCAAAGAAGACATACAAATGGCCAACAGACACGTGAAAAAATGGTCAACATCACTAGCCATCAGGGAAATACAAATCAAAACCACAATGAGATACCACCCTACACCAGCTAGAAGGGCAAAAATTAACAAAACAGGAAACAACAAATGTTGGCGAGGATGTGGAGAAAGGGGAACCCTCTTACACTGTTGGGGGGAATGCAAGCTGGTATAGCCACTCTGGAAAACAGTATGGAGGTTCCTCAAGATGTTAAAAATAGAGCTACCCTATGACCCAGCAATTGTACTATTAGATATTTACCCCAAAGATACAAACGTAGTGAAAAGAAGGGCCACATGCACCCCAATGTTCATAGCAGCAATGTCCACAATAGCCAAACTGTGGAAGGAGCCGAGATGCCCTTCAGATGAGTGGACAAAGAAGATGTGGTCCATATATACAATGGAATATTACTCAGCCATCAGAAAGGATGAATACCCACCATTTGCATCGACATGGATGGAACTGGAGGGGATTATGTTAAGTGAAGTAAATCAAGCAGAGAAAGACAATTATCATATGGTTTCACTCATATGTGGAACATAAGCAATAGCGTGGAGGACCACAGGGGAAGGGAGGGGAAACTGAAGGGGGAGAAATCAGAGAGGGAGACGAAGCACGAGGGACTCTGGACCTCGAAAAACAAACTGAGGGTTTCAGAGGGGTGGGGGGTCAGGGGAGGGGGTAACAGGGTGGTGAGCATTAAGGAGGGCACGTGTTGTGATGAGCACTGGGTGTTATATGCAATTAATGAATCATTGAACACTACATGAGAAACTAATGATGTACTATATGCTTGCTAACTGAAAATAAAAAAAAAAAGTGGTTACAGACTTTTGGGTGAAGCTTGGTGCCTCAGGACAACTTTGAATTCTGATTCTGGCCCCAAGTGGGCTCCATGACCTTGAGCAAGTTGTTAAGGACAACCAAGGTTATTATTTCCTTCATTACAAAATTGACCCAGCGAAGCCAGCTGGTAGGTGAGAGGGGGGTCCTGGGAGGGAAGACTGCTGAAAATAGTCTGGGGATCTTTCGTAAATTGAAAACTCCTGCTCATTTAGGGCTCTAAATGACAGTCTGCGGATTTCTTGGCAGGGAACAAAAGTGTAACAATTGGATGATTTCCTGCAGCCTCTCGGCTAAGGCTAAGGCTAAGGCTTCGGTTCTGGCCCCTCTTGCCTGGGCCGCCACAGGCTTGGGGTGGAGGGTTCGCCATGGGGCGGGCGCTCCTGGAGCCAACAGCCTGTCACAGATCTAGTTTGTGTGTGTTTTAAGTCTTGATTGTCAAGAACCGGGCTGACCCCAAGGGCTGGAAGCCTGCTGGGGAGGGAGCTTCAAAGCACAAGGCCATGTGGAGACAGCTGTGCGAAGGCATTGTACCTATACAACGCTGGAGGAAGCGCAGTCCATTTGTTTTAAGCCTAGAAAGAAGGAAAGCTGAGGGATTACAATGTGATGCAGTAATCAGGGCCCAGAAGTCGCTGGCCTTTACTTGGATATTTCCCCTGAAGCAGGAATGAAGAGGAACTAAGTGTTCTACTTAACCATAATGATGGGGCCAGAGCCCAAGGGACCCAGGAAGGGGAGAGGGGTGGGAATAGCCAGTTGACTATGTCCGTTGTTCCGGACCCTCGTTGTGGATCAGGATGATCCTTCGCGGGCCAGAACTAAAAACGACTGGATGGTGCAATAATGCTGAGTTTGGCCAACTATGGCCCACCACCTGTTTTTATAAATAAAGTTTTATTGGAACACTGCCATGCTGAATTGTGTATATATTTGTTTGTGGCTGCTTTTGCAAAAAGTTGAGAAGCTGTGACAGAAACTCTATGGCTCACAGAGCTTAAAATATTTATCATCTGGCTCTGTACAGAGAAAGTTTCTTTTTTATGTGAGTTTTTTTTTTTTTTAAAGATTTTATTGATTTATTTGAGAGAGAGAATGACAGACAGAGAGAGAGCATGAGAGGGGGAGGGTCAGAGGGAGAAGCAGACTCCCTGCTGAGCAGGGAGCCCGATGCGGGACTCGATCCTGGGACTCCAGGATCATGACCTGAGCCGAAGGCAGTCGCTTAACCAACTGAGCCACCCAGGCGCCCCCAGAGAAAGTTTCTTGACTCTTGGAATGATGGAAGAGTCTTGGACGGTCCAAAAACTTGGGTTGATTTCTGGGGCACCTATTTCCTACCTGGCGACCTTGGGCAAAGCTTTAGCCTCTCCAAGCCTGAGTTTCTTCATCTTTCTTAAGTTGGATGGTAATGGTCTGCCCAGAACTGTCTACCCAGTTGTCATGAGTATCAAATAGATAATATATTTATTGTATTTCTTTGTATTATTTTAGTGGTTATTTTAGACGTTTCAGCATGCAAATATAACTGGTAATAGTCTTCCTTGAGTTTATATTGTACCACTTCACAGCGTACAAATTGAACTGTTCTTCCTTGTCCTTTGAGCTACTAGCGAATACTTTTTCTCTATATGCTATAAATCCCACATAAATTGCTTATTATTTTTGTTTTAAACAGCCAATAGTCTTTAAAGAAATTTTTTTCGGGCGCCTGGGTGGCTCAGTTGGTTAAGCATCTGCCTTCAGCTCAGGTCATGATCCCAGGGTTCGGGGATCAAGTCCCAAGTCGGACTCCCTGCAGAGCAGGGAGTCTGCTTCTCCCTCTGCCCCTCCCCCACTGGTTTTCCCTGTACTTTGTCTACAGACTTCTTGGTTGACATGCTTTCCTTTCAGCATTTTAGATGCCATTCCATTGGCCTCTGGCTGCCTGTTTCTGATGAAAATGTTTTTGTTGTTCTGTTGAAGATGCCCTTTTTCCTTTGTCTACTTTTAAGATTGTCTCTTTAACTCTGTGTTTCAGCCGTTTGAGTTGGACGTGCCTCGATGTGATTTTCTTTATATATACCCTGCTTGGGGTTCATGAGACTCACAGGTCTGCGCTGGGATGACCTGGGCTTTGACTCTTCCTGCCCCTCCCCTCCTCTCACCACACGTGCCTCTTCTTGTCCCCCCCCCGCCCCCACGCTTCCTCCCAGGTTCCCACTGTCTGGACAGAGAAGAAACACCCACAGACACAAAAGCAACCGGGCCTCCAGGATCCAGGACAGCCCTGAGAGAGAGATGAGACCCACAGAATGTTTTTCTCTAAAAACTGCCCCGAAGTAAGGCCATTCAGGGTGTATGGGCATCCACAAATATGGAGCCGCCATGCTCCGCCTGAGGGCTGACTTCTTGGGTTGGGATGACTGCAAAATGCAGTAGGGCCACCCCCCACCTCTGCTTTCCTTCATTTTCCTCTCAATTTGGAATCCAGATGTGAGCCTGTTTTTCAATATAGGCTTAGTGTGAGGTCTGTACATACACATTCGAAGGGCGGGAGGGCACACTTCCAGCCAGTGACCCAGAGTTCCCCAGGAGATGAAAGCGTTTCACCATGGCCTCATCCAGGCCCTTCAGCTTCCCCATCTTAAAATTCCATTTGTGAGAGGGGCACCTGGCTGGCTCAGTCGGTGGAGCCTGTGACTCTTTTTTTTTTAATTAATTAATTTTTTAATTTTTATTTGAGAGAGAGACACAGAGATAGCGACAGAGCTGGAGTGAGGAGGAGAGGGAGAAGCAGACTCCCCACTGAGTAGGGAACCAGACACGGGGCTTGATCCCAGGACCCGGGATCATGACCTGAGCCGAAGGCAGACGCTTAACTGACTGAGCCACCCAGGGGCCAGAGAGTGTGACTCTTGATCTCAGAGTTGTAAGTTCAAGCCCCACACTGGGTGTAGAAATTACTTTAAAATAAAATTAAAAAACAAAAATCCATTTGTGAGAATAACCACCTGGGATGAAGGTTTAACTGGGAGTGTTTCTCCCTGAATTTAGAAGAAATCCGGAACCCCTGACCTGCCCTAGGGGGCTGCCCCCTGTTCCCAGCTCCCAGCTCCTCCCATCCTACACGGAGCCTGAGCGGCCACACCCTCTTTCAGTTCCTGGCCCCGGGGAGCACTTCCCTGCCCTCACACCACACTCCTCACAGTTACTCTCCGACTACCCCACTCCTCAGCCAAGCCTTGTCCCTCCTGCCCTACTGCGCTCCCCATCCACGTGTGTGATTGTTCCCTGTGCATCTGTCTCCCGTTAGCCTGGATGCTGCGCAGGGCAGCCGGCCCATCTCCTTTATTTCCCGTGGCCTCCCCAGCTCGGGGCACAGGGCCCAGAGCTGAGTAGGTGCTCAGTAACTGTTGAATGAATGAACGACATGCTATAATGTGTTTTCCATTTGTTGAATGAATGAATGACATGCTATAATGCATTTTCCGGATCTGCCTCACTGGGGGATTCTGAATATTCAGGAGGGGGCTGGTTGAAGGAGAGCCAAGGGCCGCCCCGTGCCACTTTGGGGCCGGGAAAGTTCCACAACAAAGGGCCGCACCCTGAGTGGTTTAAACAACAGAAATCTGTTCTCCCACCATTCTGGAGACCAGAAGTCCAAAAGCAAGGATGTGGGCAGGGCCCTGCTCCCTCCGAAGGCTCTAGGTGGGGAGTCCTTCCTCGCCTCTTCCAGCTTGCGGGGGCTCCAGCGTCCTTCGCTATGCTTGGCTTTGCGGCTGCATCGCCCAAAGCTGTGCCTGTTGTCACAGGGCGTTCTCCTCCTCTGTCTCTGTGTCTGTTTGAATCAAGACCCGGGGCGTACTGGACCTAGGACCTGCCCTCGTCCCACGCGACCTCCTTAACTAGTTACATCTACAACACCCGTTTCCAAACACGGTCGCGTTGTGAAGCTCCAGGGAGGGCGTGACTTTGGGGGGGACCCTGTTCAACCCAGCACGGGCCTCCTGCTGTTCTCTGCCGGCTGCTTTCTCTAACCTCCTGCCTGTGTGCCGCTTCCCAGTCCCCGCACCTCTCCTTGAGGAGGGACCTGGTGGACCAGCCTTGCCGAGAGGACAGCGGCAACGGGACTTTACGACCCATTTAGAAAAAGGCAGCACCGATTTCTGGGTACACGGTAAAATGACCCTGCTGCCCCCCCCGCACCCCTGCGCCCTCCTTCCCCTCCCCTTCCCTGCCCTCTGACCTCATGGCCCCCAGAGTCCCTGGTTAAGGCCAGAATGTCACGTCCCCCAACGAAGGAGAGGTGGAGCTGTCCGCCTCGCCCCAGTGCCCTCACCGTGACGTAGCATGTGAACTCAGCCTTGAACGTGGGCATCACCAGCCCACCGAGGCGCCTGTGGCAGAGACACCAAGTTACTCAAGTGGGTGCGATTGAGACAGGCTGGGGCTCGGTGCTCACTCTGCGGCAGGTGCCACGAAGGCCTGGGGTGCAGTGTGCACCTCTCGTGAGGGAGTCTGTCTCTTCAGAGAGGGGCCGAGGGATCACCCCCGATGACAGCTGGGCATTAGCGTAAGACTGTTGAAGACTGATCTTGCCCACCAGGTAGTGAACACTGGGGCTGTCTGCTGCACGCCCATCAATTTCTAGAAGCTCCAGGTGTGTTCATTTGGATCCTCGGAGAAGCCAATACCAAGATGGGACGTGCAAGGGATTTCTTGGGGGAAAACATCTGGGTGAGAGAACAGGGAGGGAGATGGAGGAGGGCGAGAGAACCCCGGGACTGACCCCTATGAGGGAGAGAAGGAAGGGAGGCTTGAGACTGCTGCCCAAAGGAGTCCTCAGGTCAGAGACACCTGTGGGTGGGGGGAAGATCGCAGGAACGGGCTTGGGGGCCGCCTGGGGGGGGGGGGGGGGCCTCAGTGCACCTGTGTCCAGAGTGCGGCCACTGGGGTATCAGGCGATCGTGCCCCCCACACTAGGAGTGGGGAGGGCCCGCCGGAGGTTCAAGAGGCCCAGTCCTCTCCCAGCCCTGCCGTCAGCTTGGCCTCGATCCTGGGGCCTAGTGGGAGGGCCGGGGTTCTCGCTTAGACCAGGAGGGCGAGAGAGGGAGGCAGCCGTCCCCACCCCGGCCCACAGCAGTGGAGTTTCAGTGGGTGCTTTCACGTCAATGAGGGTTGGCCGTCCTCAGAGGAAATCAAACCATGAAATCTTTTTCAACACAAAAGGCCCATTTATTTTGACAAGAAAAAAAATAGTGGCTCCAACCAGCCCTCAGATGTGGTGAGTGCCCTGCGGACGCCCGCTATGCCTCATGGTCCATCCACAGCTCTCAGAGGGCATGGAACAAATCCTTTTCATGTTTTGGGGTGTTTTTTTTAAACAGACTTTGAGAATTGTGAGCATTTTATACTTCCCAGTATTTCCCCTTTTGAGCTCGCCATAGATTGGTTGTGCCAAACGGACCGAGCATGACGCATAGCCTTGGCCTTAGGGCTGCATGTTTGGCTGAGGCTAAAAGGAGGGGACAGAGTGGGCATGAAGACATCAGCCGGCGTGAAATGAGGCAGGTGAAAATAAACAGGGCATTCTTCCCTCCTGTTTCCAGGGCTCACATTCTCCAAGCGGCAGTCACCTCTCCCAGATGGCAGGTCGGGGGGCTGCTTCGCACCCAGACCCTCAGTCCAGCTCCTCGAGCAGCTTCTAGGCTCCTCCCCGGGCTGCCCTCCAGCTGAGAGGTGCCTCTTGCAAAGCTCACACCCAACCACACTGCCGATTAATGAAAACGTCACGGGTACTTTTTCCTTTTTGATGTTGCTTTACAAAGGTAGCACGAACCTCCCCACGTCCTCTGCCCTTCTGGAATTACCCACTTCTTATTACCCACATAAAACAGATGCAGGCCCAGGCCACGAGCCTGGGAAAAGTGGTGCCACTCGCCACAGAAACTGGTCCTGTCAATGACCTCCACGTGGCACGGCGCGTGGTCCTTCCTCTCTCAATTTCGCCACCTTCCTCTCTCAATTTCCCAGACGCTCTTTCTTCTCTTCTCTTCCTGCCTCCCTGGCCACTCACCTCAGCCTCATTTTCTGGCTCTTTCCTCTCTCGGAATGGTGCAGGACTGGGCCCTGGGCCCTCTGCCTACCAGCTGCGTGCCCCTGAGAGCCTCTGTTTCTCCATCTGTGAAGTGGAAATAATAATGGGATTTACCTCTGAGCTGTTGTGAAAATTAAAGGAGGTAATTTATGTGAGCTCTTAGCGCCCCATGAATGCCAGCTATGATTGGCATCATCATTTTCCAGGACGATACCGCTTCATTCAGTAATAATTCATTGAGCAGCGTGCGAGATCCCAAGTGGAGCAGGCAGACCCCGTCCCCGCCCACAGGGAGCTTGCAGGCCCGCCTCCCCCCGGGGGCACACAGCGGTGCTGGGAACAGAAGACGTGGTTCCCCTGCGGACTTGGGAGGCAGGGATCCGCTGATACGCGCACCCTGGAAGCCGCTGCAGGGGCTTCGGCAGCCGAGCGAGCACTCAGGCGACCGTGTCATGACAGGTGGGGTGGCACACGGCTGGGCTGCCTGGTGCCCATCCCAGATCCACTGCCTCCCCGAGGCGGGACTTAGTTCCTCTGTGCCTCGGTTTCCTCTTCAATACAAAGGAGTGGATCCCAGGACCTCTCTGATGAGCCCTTAAGGGGATTCAACACTGTCACGCCCCTGGATGTAGAGAGCGGAGGTGAGTAGGTGCAGACCTCCTTGGGGTGAGTGAAGAGACCCAGGCACCCAGTCATTTCCGCAGCAAGGTGGAGTTTTCGGGAACACGCCTGCCTCGTGGCTTTATCCCACAGACGCACCAGTGCAGGTGTGACATGGCGTGCGAGTGAGCCGTTGCTGCTGTGTGGGGACTGGGAGGAGCGTGGAGAGAGCCTGCAGGTCTGGGAATCGGGGACGGGTTAAAACGTCCGTGACAACCAGAGAGAGAAGCGTCAGGCCTCACAAAGAACGAGGCAGCTGCGTGTGAAGTGACGTGAAAAGGTTTTCAAGGGCCCTGTCGCGTGCACAAGGCAAGGGGCGGTGCCGTGGTACTTTCCGCGTCACAGAGAAGGAAGGCAGGACGACGGGGACGTCGGTCATAGATGGTGGCTGTCTCTGGAGGGGGCACGGGCGGGCCGGGGAGGACACAGACTTTTCACCCGGTGCTCATGGACACCTTTTGCATTTGAAGCTACAGGCGTGTTTTACTTGTTAAAAAGTCAGAAAGAGGAAGCAGACCCTGGAGCTGATTCGTAAAGGAGCAACCAGTTCACGGTGTCCTGTGAAGTATCTTTGGTGGCGCTCAGAGCAGATGGTGCTGGGCGGGGTTGGGCCGGGGCCAGGGGGGCCAGGGGGGGCCCCCCCGCCCCTGTGGGTGTGTGGGAGCCACGTGGGGCCCTGTGGCCAGGCACATGCCCGCAGCTGGGCCTTCCCCGTGTGGTGCAAGGCCCGGGGCGTGGGCCTGAGACCAGTGGAGAGAGGGCTCCAGCGGCCGCACACGGCAAGGTCACGGTCCGAACATCTGGGTCTGGCCTGGGCAGCCTTCCAGGGCAGACGATCATGACACAAAGCCCCAGGAAAAGGCCTTCATCACGTCTGTTTCTCTCCATCCTCTGGGCAATCGCACAGTGAAACCCGAGGCCAGAGCGGCCCGAGTTCCGGGAAACAGATTTGGAGGGGCCAAGGTTTCCTGGCCTGCTCTGGGCATCCGGGGGATGGAAAGAGCCCAGAGGAACCTGGGTTCTTAATTCTTCATCCATCTGTTCGGCCGAAATATAAAGATCCTTTTCAGAGCTTTCCCTGAAGTGGCCCTCCAGCTTTGGGACACACACAGCATTGTGTGCGGGGACATTCCCTGCAGCCAAGCAAAAGCGACAGAAAAGGCCCTTTCAGTTAACGGCAAAATAAGCAGGGCTCTGTCTAAAGACGGGGGCCTTGGTAATTCGCGGGCTGCCTGGGCACCGCTGATTCCTGCAGTCTCTTGGATTAGGGGTTTTCAAATGCCCTGTAGTCAACAATTCACCTATATAAAAAATACACGTGTATGCATGCAAATGTATTCTTTTTTTTTTTTTAAAGATTTTATTTATTTATTTGACAGAGAGAGACACAGTGAGAGAGGGAACACAAGCAGAGGGAGTAGGAGAGGGAGAAGCAGGCTTCCCGCTGAGCAGGGAGCCCGATGTGGGGCTCGATCCCGGGACCCTGGGATCATGACCTGAGCCGAAGGCAGACGCTTAATGACTGAGCCACCCAGGGGCCCCATTTTTTTTAAAGATTTTATTTATTTGCATGCAAACATATTCTTAAGTCAAATATCCTTTATACATTAAAATACACACCCACGTATTTATGTATAGTCATACTCTTGACTAGCAAGATAGAGGATATGTGATGTAGATCAAATATTTGTGTAAGGGAATCATCAAGCTCCATAGAAGGTTTGCAGGGACACACAAAGTTACCAGGTTAATAATACAGCCTCCTCTTTGTCTCTCCAAATCTGGGTCACAGGTAAGTCCAATGAATTTTGTCCACCTATAGATGATAATGCCTGTACTCCCTTTTCTGATATATCTACCAAGCATTTTGGGGGGCCCCACCATGTGCCCAGCATCGTTCTAGGTTCCTGGGGCGTAGCGATGAGTAGAATGACCAATGATCCATAGCCTGGTGAGGTTTGCCTCCTAGTGAGGAGACAGACGTTCACTGCTGTGTCAGGTGTGAATGGGGTTGGAGAAAGGGAGTTGAGAAGGACTTCCCGGAGAAGAGACTGCTGAGGGCAGACCTGAGGGTTATAAGCCAGGGAGTCACACGGATAAGGGACATCGGGGGAGGGGAGCAGGGTGGAGGCAGGAGAAATGGCAACTGTCTTGCCCACTCTATTTATGTTGCACTCACTTGGCAGAAGCCCGTCCTGGTTAGATCCAGCTCTCCACCTACCTCACACCCACATCTGTGCAATGAACCTTGGCTAGAGAAAAACACGCCACTGTGCTGGCTGGCCTCATTGAAATCCATGCCCCAGATCTCAGCGTTGGGGTTGGGAGCCAAGGGGAAGTTTCCATGCTTCTCCAGGCCATTCACTCTCCCACTCCCCTAGATGGCAGGTTCCCAACAGCAATTTCCCTGGCCTCCCTCTCAGCTAACTCTCCTTACTTCCTCTTTCACTGAGGAAATTAAAGTAATCAGAAGACCTACGTACCACTCTAAGATTCCGATGCCTTAGATACCTACCTACCTGAATCTTGCCCACATCCTTTCTATTACCATTGATGAAATAGGCAGTGGAGCCCAGCCCTCTCTGCTACTCAGGCATGTCCCTCCAAACATTCCCTTCTCTCTCTCTCCTCCAAGAGCAATTCTCCTCCCCCAACTCCCACCTACCTCAGTGGGCCATTCCCATTGGCATAGAAACATGTACCATTTCCCATATTGAAAAAAAAAATCGAAAAAAGCCTCTCTTGATGGCATTTCCCCCTCTATTCCACTTTACCCAACAAAACTCCTGAGGAGAGCTATTTAGATGTCCGTCTCCAACATGGGCTCCTTCCATTTGCTCTTCTTCGAGTCTGTGCTCAGTGAGACTGTCCCTGACCGGTGCGTTCAAAATGGCGTCCCCTCCTCATCCTCTTCCTGGTTTCATCTTCCGCCGCCTCTCTCCTCACTTTCTCGTGTCCTCCATGAGCCATGTATCTGCTTTGTTTATTGTCTATCCTGCCCCACTGGGATGTAAGTCCAGACAGGACAGGCATGTCTATTTTGTTCACTGCCGTATCCTCAGCACCTGGAAAAGGGCCCAGGGCATCCTAGGTGCTCAGTAACGTTTGTTCAGTGAGTGAATGAAAGCAAGGTGAGGGCATGAGCCAGGGATGGTGAGGAAGCCAGTGTGGCTGGAATGGAGGAAGAAGGGGAGATAGAGGGAAATTAGGAGGTAGGCACAGGTGGCAAGAGGCCCGATCACATGGGGTCAAGGGGAGGATCTTGTTCTCAGCGTGGTTCGGGATGCTGCTGGCGGGTTTGGAGCTGAAGAGGTGTAGGACCTGATGGATGTTACTGAGATTCTAGGCAGGTCAGGTTGAAAATACCACATTTCACAAGTGTGTTCATGGGTGGGCACTTTTAAGAGGGAGAGAGGGGTGGGGGGAGGGGCAGAGGGAGAGAGAGAATCTTAAGTAGGTCCCTCGTCCAGCACGCAGCCTGACACAGGGCTTTATCTCATGACCCTGCAATCATGACCTGAGCCGAAATCAAGAGTGGGACGCTTCACTGACTGAGCCACCCAGGCACCCTGAAGGCAGGTATTTTTTACATCCGTATGCTCGTGAAAATAAGCTTCAAGACTAAAGGAAAACTGCGTGTTGATAATAGCTTTGGTCCTCCAGGCAGGGCCATGGGGAATGATCACTGCCTTGGAACAACTTTCCTGGTAAAACAGAATGTGGGACATTTCTCACCCAACAAAACAAAACATTATCGGTAAACGCGAAAACAAAACTATCCATGCGCTGCCTACTGATGGATAAAAATATTGAGCTTTTCAGTATTTTTGCTTTTTAAACAACTGATGCGCAAGGATTAACACATATTGTGAGATTCTAATCAACAGATGTTTCCAAGCACACAGAACAGACAAAACTGGCCTACAGTAAATAATCATGGCTGGGATTCTAAATGTTGGGCACAGAATGGGAAAATATGTCTGTCTTTTAAATATTAAACAGCAGTGGTTAAATATCCAGTGGGCTGCTGGCCATGTCTGAGTACCCCTTCCTAGTAGTATATTATGTGGTTTGAAGCTCACGGGATGCCATCTTTACAAGCTGCTTTGTAAAGGTATAAGGTACTCCATGGACCGAGAGGGGACAAGCCAGTCTGGTGAGAAAATATGCACATGGTGGGTTCAGGTGTCTGTGTTTAGTTGGTGGAGAGGGTGCGGTAGCTTCTAGAACTGCAGTGGGGATGGGGAGTAAAACTCATGGCTTCTGAGCCCTCCAGGCAAGGCAAAATGAGGGTTGGAGTGGGGAGCAGGGAGGGACCAAGGATTCTGGGCCCAGGCCCTGCTGCCAAGTTAGCATGAAAAGAGAAAACTGGTTTACAAGAGGCCCTGGCAGGTGTTCGTGACTCTAGTACCAGGGTTCCAGCTGTTAGAACTGAACACCCAGGAGGTTGGCTCTGGGCTTGTCGGTCTTGACAGAGGGATGGCCACGTGCTCCCAGCACTTTGTCAGCTGCATCCCCAATACTCGGGGGTCAGGGAAAATGGGCCACAGCTTGCTTGCTTGCTTTCTCTCTTTCTTTTTTTTTTTTTAAGATTTTACTCACTGAGAGAGAGAGAGAGAGAGCACAAGCAGGGGGAGCAGTAGGAGAGGGAGAAGCAGGCTCCCCGCCAAGCAGGGAACTCAATGTGGGGCTCAATCCCAGGACCCTGGGATCATGACCTGAGCCAAAGGCAGATGCTTAAACCGACTGAGCCACCCAGGCGCTCCCCACCGCCCCCCCAGCAACCAGTGTTTAATAAGCTCCCTAAGGAATTCTGATGCATGTTCAAGTTTGGGAACCACAGGTTTAGACCAGTTCCAGGTGATGCTGCTGCAGCTGGCTCCAGGACCATACTCAGAATCACTGTTCTAGAAAGTTCATAAGCCTATCACTCACTTTGTGAGGAAGCCCAGTTATTAATGAATAAGTATTACTTGAATACATAAGGACTGTTTAATAATAATGATCTCTGAACAGGGGGATTGTGGGCAACTTTTCAAAAGTTTATGTATCCTTGTATTGTTCAAAGTTGCTGTCATAACCAGGTATTACTTTTGTAGATAAAATCATTAAACGGCTTTGTAAAAGTAAAAATACCTCATCCTATATAGTTCTCTACTGCAGTGCTTTTTCCACTGTTGTGCAAACAGAGCACCTGGAATCGTGTTAAAATGAAGATCCTGGTTTAGTAGGTTGGATGGGGCGGGGGGGGGGGGGGGAGTCGTGAATTTCTGTATTTTCAACAAGCTTCCTGGTAACTATACACAAAGCACTTTTATGTATATTATTTGTTCCTTACCACGGTCCTGGCAGACAGTCACTAAATCACTTTTTCAACCATCAGGAACTATGTACCAGTCATTGGGCATACAGATAACAGTCTAAGGAGGCGGAAAACCAACCGCCCACCAAACACACTGCATGTAAACAGATAAAGAATTATAAATAGTGATCAAGACCGATCAGAAAATAAAGAGGGTGCCTAAAAGGAAGGCCTCTAGGAGGAGGTGATTTCAGCAGACATGGGAAGGATGAGCCACGTTAAGTTCAAGGTCAGGCTCTGGGCAGACACCAGGAAGCTCCTGTGGCTGGAGCACAGCGGTGGGAGGCTCCCAAATCAGGTTGGGGAAGGCCCTGGTAGGGAGCTGATTTCAATCTAAGCCCGGGAAAGCATTGAGGGTTTAAGCAGGAAGTGACTGGTCTGGTATTTGCCTTAGGATCACTCTGGCTGCCTGTGTGCGCAAAGACACCTCTCCAGGGTCACCTCGGAGTTGGTGCCGAGAGCGCCGGGCCATGCGGGGGCGCCCTGGAGTCAGGCCCGGCGCCCCCCGCGGTCGCGGGGACCGGGGGGGGGGGGGGGGGTCGGGTTCAGGAATCCCCATATGAATGAGGAGTCACCAGGGTGCGTGTTTTTATTGCTGCGCTGAGCGCCTTAAAGGCGCGCGCTCCGGGGAACAATGTGACTTTTTTTTCTCTTTCCCCTTTCAGAGGCCCTGGGCTCCCACGTTGGCATCTCGGACTCTACCCCTTCTATGCCTTAGTCTGCCCACCTGTTAAACAGAACTTCGGGCCAGCCCCGGGTGAGATCCCGGGCCTCCGATCGCGCACCTCGGGCAAGCCGGGAGGCTGGCACGGCCCGGGCGGAGGCGGCCTCGGAGGCGCACGGGGTTGCCTGGCCCCCCCCCCCCGGGAAGCTGAGGCACGGTGGGGCGAGGAGCGCGGGCCCTCGAGACTCCCGCAAACTCCCAAGCGGCACGTCGCGGGCCCCCGCAGGCCGCCCGGGCCACCCGCCAGCGGTCTCCGCGCGGAGGCACCCCCCTCCCCTCTCGCCCAGCGCGGCCAGAGGCGGGGCGGGACCGGGGCCCGGGAGCGGGGCCCGGATCGCCGGGGACCGAGGTGGCCGGGGCAGCCCCCGCGCGATGCCCACTCGCCGGCTCTGACGCGGTCCCGCGTCCCCCAGCCCGGCCGGGGTGCGGGCGTTGGGGCCACGCGGCGAGGCGCAGGCCCGCCCCGGGGCGCCCGCCCGCCGCCGACCCCGCCCCTCGGCCGCCTCCCCGCCTCCGCCTCCTCGCGGCCCGGGACGTGCCCGGCCGGCCACCGAGCGGCGGGGACTGCGTCCGGCGCGCTCACTTCCGCGTCCCGCCGCCCTCCGGCCCGCGCGCGCCCGGCCGCCGCCGCCATCGCACAATAGGCCGCCCGCCGCGGCTGCCGCGGACTTCCTGCCCGGCCCGTGCGCCCGTCTGCGCGCCCCTCTCCGCGCCCGCCCCGGAGCCGCGAGCCCCCAGCGCCCGGGACGAGCCTGCGCCTGCGGCCGCCGCGCCTCCGCTGCGGCCGGTCCGGCGGCCTCCGCCTTCTCGGCCGAGCCCGCTGCCCCCCGGCCCCGTCCCGCGGCTGCTCTCGGCGTCGGTTTCCGAGTTTGATCGCTCACGGAGGAGATTGGTTTTTTTTTCTATTTCTTTTTCCTTTTAGGATTTGAAAAAGAGAAAAGAACGCACAGCAGGCTGGGACGGTGAAGCGCCACCAGCTGGCCCCACGTGGACACCTCTGAGGGGAAAGGGAGTTGGAAGCGAGCTTGGTCCAGCTGGCCTCGAGGCCTCAACTTCTGCCGGACCTGGGTCATGACTGTCACGCCGGGCCGGTGGAAGGCTTTACCTGTCCCCGGCTGGACTTGACCCCTGCCCGTCAGCGGCCGAGCTCCCCCACCCGCACACACTCCCCCGACACCTCGCTAGGCTCTGACAGCCGTCTGCGACATGGATAAGTACGGCGACCTGGGCCTGGAGGCCAGTAAATTCATTGAGGACCTGAACATGTACGAGGCCTCCAAGGATGGACTCTTCCGAGTGGACAAGGGGGCAGGCAACAACCCCGAGTTTGAGGAAACACGCCGGGTGTTTGCCACCAAAATGGCCAAAATCCACCTCCAGCAGCAACAACAGCTCTTGCAGGACGAGACCCTGCCCAGGGGGAGCCGAGGCCCGGTCAACGGTGGGGCCCCCCCGGGCCCAGAGGCCCGCCGGGAAGCCGGTGTGAGCAGCAAGCTGACCGTGGATGGTGCAGCCAAGCCCCCTCTAGCTGCCTCGACAGTGGGTCCTGGGACAGCCACCTGCATGGCCCCCGGCCAACCCTTGTACCCACCCCAGGAGCAGAGGGCCAGGCCCTTTGCCCGCAGCGCAAGCCATGGCAGCCAGGACTGTGGCTCCAAGGAGAGCCTGGCAAGCTGGGAGATGTCTGCCTTCCGCCAGGTGGGCCCCTGCGAGGATCCTTCCTGCCTCACGCACGGAGACTATTACGACAATCTCTCCTTGGCAAGCCCAAAGTGGGCAGATGAACCAGGAGTGTCCCCCAGCGTCAGGCCGGGCGCAGGGAGCGGGTGGCCTGGCACCCCAGGGACTGACACACCACTGCCCAAACCCTCCAGGGACCATCCCCTGTACCAGCCTCAGCTCTCCCCGAGCTCCAGCAAGTCATTTGAGACCGGCCAGGATGGTGGTGGTGGTGACCGTGGTGATGAGAAGCCAGCTGGGCTTTGGACTACCGCCTCCTCCCAGCGGGTGAGCCCTGGCCTCTCTTCCCCAGGCCCGGAAAACGGGGCCCTCCTGGGGCCGCCTCAGCCCAGGCCCCCCTCTTTCTTAGTACCCTTGGCCCAGAGCTGCCCCAGCCAAGGAGCTCTTCCAAGAACAAACTCGGGGGTGGGGAGTGAGGCTTCAGGCACGATGCCCAAACCCATGGTGGACCCTCAACCCTGGTTCCAAGACGGACCCAAATCTTACCTTTCTAGTTCTGCCTCATCATCCTCACCAGCCAGCATGGACAGTTTGCAGTTGGGTGCGGCCCCTGGGCTGGGTCCTAAGCCAGTCTGCACAGACCCTGGCATTGGTCCCAAGCTCAGCCCCACCAGCCTTGTCCATCCAGTGATGTCCACTCCGCCTGAGTTATCTTGTAAAGGTCCCCCTGGCTGGTCGTCAGATGGCAGCCTGGGGCCTGGGCTCCCGGAGAGCCCCAGCCCCCCCAGGGTGAGGCTGCCCTGCCAGACCCTCATCCCAGGCCCTGAGCTGGGGCCCTCAGCCGCCGAATTGAAATTAGAAGCCCTCACCCAACGTCTGGAGCGTGAAATGGATGCGCACCCGAAGGCCGATTACTTTGGTGAGTGAGAGATTGGTGGCATTGCCCACCGTGGGTGACAAGATCCCTGCATTTGGGGGAGGTGCTCCCCATCAGGGATGCTGTAGCTCCCCTTGAGTGCCACGCCCTTTTTTTTTTTTTTCTAATGTGTGGTTTCCTCTTTTGGCTGCATCTTCAGATTCAGAAACTTGAAAGCATCCCTGAGCAGAAAGCGGATCTTGCAGCTGGGGATTACCCACGTGCATGGGGGGAAGCGGGGCAGGATGGCTCATGACTGCTCTCAAAAAAGGGAAATGCTGTGACTCTGGGTTTCAGGGGTTTCGGGTGTGCCCCAGAGCCTCTCGCAGTGATTGGCTCGTGCAGGACTTGAATGGGAACAGCTTCTGGGGTCCAAGTACCCCTGTGGGTTCCATCCACTGGCGGCTGGGCCAGGCAGGTCTGGCTATCTGAGGACCAGCGGCTGGGCGGGGGCGCTCTCTCTGGCCCCGTGTGTGTGTGTGTGTGTGTGTGTGTGCGTGTGTGCGTGTGTGCACGCGTGTGCAGGTCCTGTGTGCAGTTGCAAGACTAACGTGGAAGGCTTTGCTCTCGAGCAATAGTGGTTCTCAAAGTGTAGTCTCTGGACCAGCAGCATCCCTTCACCTGGGAACTGGCTAGAAAGCAAGCGATGTGTTGACTCTCGGGGAAATTTGAGACCTGTGGACTAGGTGTCTCCGAACTGAACTCAACCCCCACCTCGGTTCCAGCTCGAAGCCAGGTGATACCCACAGCCTCAGTGCCCGATGGGATGGAAGAGGCTTCCTTGCTGGTGTTACTCACAGTTTCGGGGTCTTGTTTTAGTCTCTTTCTCAGACCTTGAACTCTTGGCGACTGCTGGCATCAGCTTTTTCTTTCGCTCTGCACAGGGTTTGGAGGCCGCGAGAAAGCAGATCTGTTGTTCTGTGGAGTCATGGTGTCGTGGTCTCATAGGAGAACTAACCAGAAAGCCTATTTTTAGAAGAGTCTGAGGGTTTTTGTCTTTTCTCCCCCCCCCCCCATTTTTGAACTCTGGAGGATTGGGGTCACGATCTCCCCCTCTGAGGCCTGAGAGCCTTGGGAAGCTGAGTCCCAGGAGGGTGCCTGCTGGGCCCCCGGAGGAGGGCAGGGCCGGGGAAGGCCGTACTGTTGTCAGCTCTCCGTGAATGACTGGCTTTGGCCCAGGTGCTTGGAGGGACGGGGTCCCGGGTGCCCATGGCAGCGCGGTGGTCTGTAGCCTCCTGAAGCCTCATGGGACCAGCCCTCACAGCACAAAGGGCACTGAGAGGTTGGGGTGACTGTTGGCTTATGTTCCAGGGCATACAGCACCATCTTACTGCTGTCTCTTTCCCTTTGCAGATTTCCCGCCGCCCCCCTGCCCCGGGGGGATAACACTTAGCTGGAAATACTGTAAACTGGTGCCTGATTTTTATTTTATTTTATTTTATTTTTAAGATTTTATTTTATTTATTTGACAGAGAGAAAGACAGCGAGAGAGGGAACACAAGCAGGGGGAGTGGGAGAGGGAGAAGCAGGCTTCCCGCCGAGCAGGGAGCCCAATGCGGGGCTCGATCCCAGGACCCTGGGATCATGACCTGAGCCGAAGGCAGACGCTTAACGACTGAGCCACCCAGGTGCCCCTGGTGCCTGATTTTTAATTCTGAGCTCATTAAACGACAAAACAGTCTTATTTTGTCAGGCAGGCAGGCTTACACACCGGATCCGGGCAGAGGTGTTCGCTAATCCCAGTCATTCAGCATGTGTTTACTGAGCACCTGCCTTGGGCCGTGCCCTGCTCAAGGCCTCAGCGTACACAATGAACAGGACAGACAGCGCAGTGGAAGGAGACAGGAGGTGGACCAAATACATAATCAAGTCCTGGGGAGAGATAGAGGTTGAGGAGGGGACGGAGCCTCCGAGCTGGTGTTGGCAGGGAGGTTTCCGGTTTTAAGTCAGGGGACCAGGGAACACCCCATCAGGAAGGTGGCATTTGAGGAAAGGCCTGAAGGAGGCAGCATCTGCCCCAGGGGAGGGCGTTTTGGGTGGGCAGACAGCAGGAGCAAAGGCCCTGGGGCCAGTCTGCACCAGGTCCCATGCTGGGCAATTACCTTCTACCATTTAATTTACTAGTTGCAACCACCTTGGCAAGCAGGTTCTGTCATTAGGCCTGTTTCATAAAGCCCCAGGGAAGTCCGATCACTTAACCGAGGCCTCCCAGGTGCTGGGCGAAGCTGCGAGTCGAGCCCCACGGGTCAGACGCTCTGCCCAAGCCTCTAACCAGCATCGCCATGCTGCCTCCCGAGCACAGATGCGGAAAACTGTCTTATGTCTGTATTTATTTATTTTATGACTTTGTTTTTCATTTTTAATTGAGGTGAACATCACACACCACAAAAGTAGCCATTTTAAAGTAAACAGTTCAGCGGCATTTAGTACATTCAGTGTTTTACAAACACCAAATCTAATAGTTTCAAAACATTTTGATTACCCCGAGAGGAAACCCCGTACCCCTAAAAAACAGTCGCTCCCCATTCTCCCTCCCTCCCAGCCTCTGGAAACCACCCAGATGTGCTCTGTTGCTGTGGACTGACCTATTCTGGATAGTTCATGTAAGTGGACTCCTATTTTATTTTTTGCCTAAGCATGGTATTTGTGGGTAGAAAACTCAAAAGACCACACAAAAAAACCAAACCAAAAACCGCACAGTGAATAGTGAGTGTCCTTCCCACCTGGGCTCCTAGTCAAGTGCCCCGGGTGTAATGGATATTCGTGCTGTGTGTGTGTGTATGTGTGTGTGTGTGAGTCCCCGTGCTCCATGCCGTGCACCTGCTCTTTGCCTTTGCCACGAACGGGGTGTCTGGACGTCAGCGTGTGTTGAGCTGGCTCAGTGTGACCGCTGTGTGGATGTGCCCGGGGTCACGAAGTAGCTGTCCCGGTGGACCTTGAGAAGGGCCCATCTGCAGGGCGCAAGCCCAGCTGTGGGAGGAACCCCCAGCGGTGGGACTGTGGGGCTGGGGCTGGCTGCCCTCTCTAGTTGCTCTCTGCAGAGCTGTGCCGGGGCCTGCACGGCCCAGCACACAGGACAGGCCCTGCCCCGCAGCAGCTTTGACAGCCGGGCTTCTGTCGGCTCTCCCGTGGCTGGCCGCACCTCCCGTGGCCAGCCGTGTGGCCGAGGAGGAAGTCTCTCATCGGAGCCTCTCGCGGTCAGTCCTTGGCCTCGCCCTGCTGGGGGACCTTGGACAAACCCTCCTGTCTTCTAGGGCTCCCCACCACCCCCCGATCTGTGGTGCGAAGCATCTGGCCCCGCTGAGGGGCTCCCCACACGGAGGCCTTCCCTTCCCTAGATCTGGTGTCCTTTGGAATACCATGTCTGCCCAACACCTTGCATTTCTTGAATTAGGAGGAAGTTTTACTTCCAAGTAGAAGAAGGGCTCTCGCTACAGGGTCTTGGCAGCGAGAGGCAGGGTAGGGACGTCGTTACCGTCAGAGCTGACGCAGGTCTAGCCAGAAGCCAAGCAAAGGAGATGTTTGGGTTGGTTACTTAGGCCCCTTCCTGGGGCCAACAGAGGCGTCCCTGTGGGTGTTTACACTGTGGGAAGACCTCGGGCTCTTGCCTTTGAGGACACACAGGTCTGAAGACACCTCACTTTCCAGTAACCGATCTGCTCATCTCCAAGGACGCTTCTGGCACTTTCCTTGGCCGTCTTTGTGAGGTCACTACCATGTGGTCCCAGGGGCTGCTTCTCCCCCTCTTTTTTCTTCGTTCTTCCTCTGTGGTCTCTTGGTGTCTTTCTGCCCGTGAGGACAGAGGCCAGGACAGATTCTGGATGCTGCTTGGTGAGTGCTGTTGCTTTGCCCTCCCCACCGTGCGGCTCCTGCTTTAACACCACTGTTTACACTGCAGAGGAAGGGAAGAGGTCACCGTGCCTTTTGTTGACTTTCCTGGCCTTTTCCACCACGGCATCCACTGTCTTCCTCCCACGGGTTCCCGCCTCCCTTCCCAAGGAAAAAGGATACAGAGAAGCCACCTGTCACGGCCTGGGTTTCCCGGGAAGCTGACTCAGACAGTGGGGCACGCAGGGGCTTCTGAGGGGGAGCCCTTGGGAGGAGGGGAGGGACGCGGGAGCGGGCAGAGGAAGGCTCCCGCCGCAGTGCGGGCCTGACGGGCCTGGGCCCAGCCGCAGGGAGCGCGGAGCTGGAGAGGCCCTTCAGAAACGACCCCACTTGCGGGGAGCTGTCTGGACCTTCACGCTCCCCCCTCGATCGGTCATCAGGTGTGGGCCGCCCTGGGAAGGGCCTGACCTCGGGGAAGGCGGCCCTGGGCAGCAGGGGCAGAGCCCGAGGGGCTGACGGGTGAGGCCACCGCCTCAAAGTGGCCACCACAGCCCCCGTCCTCAGGCACATGAGACCCCTCGTACAGTGACCCTTGGGCTCCGTGACTCTGATCCTAGCGAGCGTCTGTCTAGGGCCCTTGGCGCGGTGGGCTTTGGGGATGTGCCCTGCGTTACCCTTCACAGTCAGACACCAGTAGTCTCTGTTCCCGGGGGAGAAACTGAGGCCCATGACTTGCTCAGGATCACACAGGTGTAAGCGGTGGCACTTCACACCAGTTGGGCTCTGACCGCTCCCATGGGGGGACCTGCTGGCCTGCTGCTGTTTGTCCCTCCAGATTCCCTCTGCACACAGCTGCTGCGGGGGGCAGCGGTGGGCTCTGAGCCTGGAGGACCTGTGCCTTCCCTCCGGGCCGGGGGTCTGGGGATCCGTCACTGCGAATGCCACCAAGGAGAGCACCACACTCTGCCCTGGAGTGGAGGAGGCTCTGCCGGACTTGGTCAGGCATGTGGGTGGGGGGGTGGGGGGGTAGAAGAGGTTGGTTGCGGGGTCTCCCTCACCCAGCGAGTGAATGGGCGGGCTCCTCCCCATCCTGCACAGAGAGAGGAGAGGCTGTTTCTGTCCTTGGTTTTCCTGTTTCCCCATGGATCTTCCGGATGCAGCGGCAGACCCGCCTTTGCCTGGGAGCCTGTAAACAGGTGTGAGTCCTCCCCCCGCCGGGAGCCGGGGAGCCCGTCACACCTGATTTCATTTGACTAGTACACAGCTGTCCAGACAAGGACCGTGTAAATAAATGTCCTATCTGCTCCTTCCTAGTGGACAGTCTCGCAAACCTCGAATACCACATGGATTGTCTTAATGCCCTTTGAAGCACTCCCTATCGGACTTTATGAGCAGTGGATGCTTGAAATGTGGGGCTTACATCTAGCCCCGAATGAAAAATTGAGGGTGGTTCCAGAGCACTTTTCCTGGCAAGAGAAAATAACATGGGGCAATCCTATAATAGGGTAGCCCCCCCCAGGATTCCAGGACAGAGGCCTGCATGAACCCTAGAGGCCCCCATGACCCCCCCAAATACCAGGCATTTCGGTAAAGCCAAACGAGGGGCTGAAGTAGAAGAGAAGGTGCCAGAAGCTCATGAACCATCTGGCTCTGAGTAGCTGGCAGGACCAAGCGTGGTTCCCCGGGGAACTTATACCCAGATTCCTTTCGGAGACCCTGAGCCACAGTGTGGACCTAGCAAGCCCTGCTTTCGTTGCTGCGGAAGTAGATTTCTTTTTCTTTTTTTGGTAAAGATTATTTATTTATTTATTTGACAGAGACACAGTGAAAGCAGGAACACAAGCAGGGGGAGTGGGAGAGGGAGAAGCAGGCTTCCCGCTGAGCAGGGAGCCCGATGCGGGGCTCGATCCCAGGATCCTGGGATCATGACCTGAGCCGAAGGCAGACGCTTAACGACTGAGCCACCCAGGTGCCCCGGAAGTACATTTCTGATCCTCCGGGTAACTGCTGTAAATGCCACCCCAGATTCTGGTTCTGCCTGTCCCGCCCCGCAGTGCGCGGCCCGGGACAGAGACACCCAGTCCTTTAGAAATCGGGTAGCCTGTGTGTGTTGTTTTTGGTAGACCAGGTAATCTCCTTCTCAAAATCAGGAAGGCGTATGGTGTTTAGCTTTCTATTGATGTATAGTATACGCATGTCATAGGCGCTTGCAAGGTGAACGCACCTGTGTGACCGGATGGAGGCACAGAACGTGACTGGCGGTGACCCCGCACTTCCCTCACCATGGCCGGTAGGCCATGCTCGGCCCCCCCACCCCCAGACACACTGAGCTCAGGGGCTCCATCACACCAGCCTCACTGCTGGGCCCTGAGCTCCTGGGGTTTCCCCCCATCCCCCAGGGCCCTTGTCCTTGCCCTTCCCCAGCCGGCGTCCTTGTGTCTGGCACAGACATGCCTGCCCCTGCGACCCCACTCCAGGAAGGGGGGTCTCCAGCTGGAGCCCCGACGTCAGGTTCCCACGGCGTCGGCCAGGTCCCGTCACACACTGTCTCTCTGCCGTCCTCCCTCCTTGGGACGGTATGTTTCTGCTCTATTCCTCTGTGACCAGGAAAGAATGTCTTGTTTTTTCCATTAATAATCCACAGCATGAAGCTGACCTTCTGACATGGCAGTTCTTGCCAGAGGTTTAAAAACAAAGTTATATTTCTTTACATTTCTTTTTTTTTTTTTTTTTTAAGATTTTATTTATTTATTTGAGAGAGAGAGAGAATGAGAGACAGAGAGCATGAGAGGGAGGAGGGTCAGAGGGAGAAGCAGACTCCCCGCAGAGCAGGGAGCCCGATGCGGGACTCGATCCTGGGACTCCAGGATCATGACCTGAGCCGAAGGCAGTCGCTTAACCAACTGAGCCACCCAGGCACCCTTAAAGATTTATTTATTTATTTATTTGAGAGAGAGAGAGAGAGAGAGAGAGAGCATGAGCGGGAGGGACAGAGGGAGAGGGAGAGAGAATCTCAAGCAGACTCTGGGCTGAGTGTGGAGCCCTATGTGGGGCTCGATCCCACGATCCTGAGATCATGACCTGAGCTGAAGCCAAGAGTTAGACGCTTAACCGACTGAGTCACCCAGGCGCCCCTTCTTTATATCTTTTGATTTATGACTCCCACACAGGATGAGGAACTGTGGAAGAAAGGCCCGATTTGGGGAGTGAGGAAGCCAGGCGCTCTGAGCCTGATCCTACCAGTAGGCCGAGGCGTGACAGTGGCCAAGCCGCTCTTCCTCGGTGTGGAGCCACGCTGACCTCTGAGGGCTCGTCCTGGCCCAGAGCGCTGTGTCTGTGACTCTGGGTCCCATCGGATGCCTGGCTTTTAGCTGACTGAGTAACCCAGGGACGGGGCAGCCTCACTGTCAGCAGCGGTGAGAGCCCAGAAAGGCGGGGGCTGGATGGCCTAGCCTTCCCTCCCCCTCCCAGACCTCTACGGAAGCAAGGAGCAATTTTGTATTTTAGTTATGGTTGCGTTGTCTATTGCAAATGGTAATCATTTTTACTTTAGAGTATCTGGAAAATACATACAACTGAAACAAGAGCCATGAATCACTGAGGTGCCTGCCGCCCTTAGGATAATCAGGGTGAAGATTTTGTGCAGAAAGCTTCCAGTGCAGAGCCCGCCGTGACTCAGGATGCATCATGCACGGCTGTTCTTGGCTCTCTGGCCACATGTAGAAGCGTTTACTCAGCCGGAGGTCACTCACTGGGCTCTGCAGAGTGTGTCTGAGGAAAGTGGGGTGAGGAAAGGAGAGATGTCTAGGAAAGCATCAAACACAAGGAGCCCCTGGTGTTATGTCGGTCACCCACCCTGGAGGCCTTTTGGGGGCTCTCATTCTAATGAAACGTGGGGTCCTCAATTCGGGGGACAGCGAGTAGCACTGGCTGCGGGGCTTGCTGACCTTGATTGACCTTGATTTCCCTGGCACCAGGCTTCCTCGTTGGACTCGTGTGATGGCGTTGGTGGTGCTGGGTCAGCGGATGCTGGGCAGGGTCCGTCAGGGGCCCACGTAGCAGGTGCTCAGAGGCTGTCTGTTGGAGGAATGGAGGGGCTTCAGTTGGGGTGTGAAGGGAGGAGGGGAAGGGATCTGTAGCTGCGGTTATGGCTCTGAGATAGTTGTGCTAAAATGAGTTGCTGAGGGACGCCTGGGTGGCTCAGTTGGTTAAGCGACTGCCTTCGGCTCAGGTCATGATCCTGGAGTCCCGGGATCGAGTCCCGCATCGGGCTCCCTGCTCAGCGGGGAGTCTGCTTCTCCCTCTGACCCTCCTCCCTCTCATGCTCTCTGTCTCTCATTCTCTCTCTCTCAAATAAATAAATAAAATCTTTAAAAAAAATAAAAATAAAAAAAAATAAAATGAGTTGCTGAGCGCACAGGCATTGGTTTGTTCAGTCCTTCCAATAAGCCTGTTTCACTAGCCCCATTTTATAGGCGGGCCAACTGAGGTACACAGAGGTTAAGTAACCTGCTGAATACATGTATCGAGGAGCCTGGCTGAGTCTGAGGTCGTGACTACTCTGCTGCGCTGCCTGTCAGCTCCTGGGAGCACAGTGGCTCTCTGACAAAGGGAGCTTTCGGGGGGAATGCGGCCCTGAGTCAGTCAGGGCTGAGGTCGTCCCCTTCTGTGGTGGAGCAGTGAGGGAGGCAGGGCATGGAGGGGCGCCTGAGCTGGCTGGAGGAGCCCGCCACCAGCCCCTCCCTGCAGGCCCGAGGTGGGACCACGAGGCTCAGAAGGACACCCAGAGGCCACGCAGGGACCTTACCTGCCCATGACCCCTGAACCCCCTGACTTCTTGTGTTCCTCTGATGGTTGTGGGTTAGGACCAGCAGGCCATGCTCTCGGGGAGCCTGTGACACCCCCAAGTGTTGTGGGCAAGGGTAGGGGTGTGCCGGGATGCCTCGGCCTGAGGATCAGTGTCAACCCCGGGACTGGGCGAGGATGCTTAGAACCGAACATGGGATGAAACGACACTCAGAGTCCAACTGGCAAATGAACAGAAACCTTACCCAACAACAAAACAGGCCTCCCGAATTCCCAGGGCGCATCAATGGCAGGGTAGGACTTGCCAGCAAATATTTATATCTGCTCCAGGTTTTGTTTTTCATTTGTCCCCTCCCAGGGAAACCAGCTGGACACGGAATGCCAGGGTCACGTTGGAAGACTGGAGACTTTCTGCTTGAGCGTTTCAAAGGGAATACTTTAGGGTCCACGGCCAGGCTATTTTTAAGTGTTGAGAGCCATGAGTTTAGACTTGGCCAAGTTCCTTCCTCATCTTTCTCGGCCTGTGACTCAACTCTGCGTGTCCCAGGAGAGCAAGGACTGGTTACTCCCGGTTACTGGAAGTCTGTTGGGAGCCTCTCAGGGACCTCCATCCACACATGCATTTGCAGTATGTAGAACATTCTGGAAGCCTGCTCTGAGGCCGCCTGTCATTGGAGAGAAGGGGCCTTGAGTTCAGTGTGTACCAGCCCTTCAGCTGACCCTGGGAGGGGTAGAGACTGAGGTAATTTGAGGATGAGTGGACAGGGCAGCCGTCTTACAGTGCAGGCCCTGAGTCTGGGGGTGAGCACATGTCCCAGCAGGCTCTGGGCCGGACAGCATGTGGCGGTCATTTCGGCATGCTCAGATAGCAGCCCGCTTGCCTTTTGCCGCCCGAAGCCTCTCTGACCATAACAGCAGCCTCCCCGTCCTCCCGAGCCTCCCTTCCGGGAGGGCGGAACCGACTTGAGGCCACATCTGCTCACATGACGGTCAGGGCTCGCCCTGGCTTTTGCATCTGCTGAAAGGTCCCCGTCCTGTTCCTCTCTCCCCCACGGTGGCTTGCATTGCTTCCCGGTGGGGCAGGGAGGTACTGAATTTAGAAAGATGGGCTTGGGGGCAGCCCAGCTGACGGCTGGCTGTGCTGGGCCCCCCCGGGGCATTTGCTGACAGAGGTCCCCTCACCGTCAACATGCTGGTGGCAGGAGAGCAGGAGGTGGGCACGTGCCGGCTTGGGCATCTTGCTTCGCTTTTTTGCCCTTGGACTCCTCACCTTGTAGAGACTGGACGTCCCGAGCTCGTTAGAATCCTGTTCCCTTCTGGGCTGCGAGCCTCCGGAGCCAGGGCTGGGTCAGGGCTGTTTGCAGAGAAGCCTGGGATGGGACGTGGGTGCAAAACGCGTGTGTCAAATGGACACACCCCCAGCAGCAGGCGAGTGGTTGGTGATGGCAGGCACTTCTTTGAGTTGGCCCGCCGCGTCCCTCCATGAGATCAGTCCCTCCAGAGATCACCCAACCAGGGTGACACTCCCGCTAATAATGCTTGGCGTCCTCGGTCTCACTCACGAAGCCAAAACTGCATTTTTTGGGGAAAAAAAAAACCCTTAAGCTGTATAAAAAGCAGCACTTAAATAAGGAAAACGAGGAAATAAAACCAAATATTGAGTTTAGTGGTAAGTTTCAAAATACAAAACACAGGCCTGGCCTGCAGAAGAATAAAGGTAAAAATGTCCCGGTTACAGTGCCCCCGTTTGCTCAGCGATGGTAGACTGAGAAGCTGCGGATGCCACAGACGTCATTTTTCTGTCCCCTCGTGCCCGGTGGTGGCTGTGATGCCCGGACAGCCTAGCGGAGCGGAGCGCTGAGCTGCTTGGGCCAGGACTTGGGTGACGGGACGAGTGGCAGGTGGGCCAGATAGCTGAACCTCCAGCGTCTCTAAACGTGGAGACGTCCTTTTCCTTGGGGCAGACTTGAGGCTTGGCCCCGTTTTGCCGAGAAGAGACAGCACGTAACCCGGGCGAGTCTCTGGATGGTTCCTGTCTTGCTTGGCCACGTGGAGCTCTGGAGTGCTGAAGCTGGGGTTGTGGGTGGGACCCCTGAGTGGGTCACCTGCCCCCACCTGCCCCTCACCCCAGCCCTACCCCAGACCGTTCACCCACCTCTGTCCATCACCACACCCAGTTCTAAGCCCAGAGAACATGCTCCCTCGGCAGTCATTATGGACCTACTGTATACAGGAGATGGAATTAGGATTTGCGGAGCTTCCTTCTTCTGCTGGAATGTGGGCTCCATGAGAGTGGAGTGTTTGTTCTGTTCACCACTGTATCCCAGGGCCCAGGGCAGGGCCCGGCACACAGCACTTGTCGAACGAGTGAGTGAACCCCCTGGCCAAAGGAGGAAGGGGACGTTCCCCGACTCCCTCCCAAGTGCTGGGGCGTTGAGTGGGGATGTTACCGCTGGGATGGACACACGCTCCGGGGCCAGTCCACACCCCTCACGCACATGCTAGAGAATGCTAGGCAGGCAGGAGCACCCGGCTAGCCGTCATAACCTCACCCTGACCAAGAGGGACTTGTATGAGCTCTCCCACCTGGTGGAAGGTGCTTCGGGTAGCCTTCCGGAGGCTGGAGGGGCTGGAAGAGGTTGGGATGCCAGGGTTTGTCTGGGTGGAAACCTTGCAGGGTTCCAGGGACCAAAGTCCTGGGGAAGTTTGGATGGGAGCAGGTAACGTGCTGGCAGACATGCGGGTTCTTAGCCAAGAAGACGTTCATTGTTATACCAAAGTCAGAATTTGAGGAACTGCGCGTGGGCTCTGGATCTCCCCTGGGCAGATGCCTCGACAGCCTTGTGCCTCAGTTTCCCCACCAGGAAAATGTGGACATGGCCGCTGTGAAGACTAACTTGTTAGCAGAGATCTGTACTGGTGAGTTTGGGGGCCACTAGCCCTAGGCAGCGGCCAAGCACTTGAACATGTGGCTGGTCGGAATGAGATGTGCTCCAAGTGTGAAATACAGTCTGGGGATTTGAAGACTTGGTGTGGGAAAAGAAATGTAAAAGAGCCCATTAATATTTTTTACATTGATTCTGTGTTTAACCAAGAATACTTTGAATGTATTGGGCTAAGTAAAATAGGTCTTTAAAATTAGTTTCACTCATTTTTTAAAAAAGATTTTATTTATTTATTTGACAGAGAGAGAGAGAGAGCGAGAGAGCACAAGTAGGCAGAGCGGTGGCCAGAGGGAGAAGCAGGCTCCCCACTCAGCAGGGAGCCCAGTGTGGGACCAGATCCCAGGACCCTGGGATCACAACCTGAGCCGAAGGCAAACGCTTAACTGACTGAGCCACCCAGGTGCCCCAGTTTCACCCATTTTTACTTTTTAAGTGTGGCTACTTGAAAGTGTAAACTCGGGACGCCTGGGTGGCTCAGTCGGTTAAGCGGCTGCCTTCGGCTCAGGTCATGATCCCAGGGTCCTGGGATCGAGTCCCACATCGGGCTCCTTGCTCGGAGGGGAGCCTGCTTCTCCCTCTGCCTGCCTCTCCCCCTGCTTGTGTTCTGTCTCCCTGACAAATAAATAAATAAAATCTTTAAAAAAAAAAAAAAAAAAAAAAAAGAAAGTGTAAACTCGCAGGCAGCCTGCGCTGTTTTTCTGTCGGTCGGGGCTGTGCTCCTGAAGCATTTAGAGTATGGCCTGTGGTAATTGCTTGCTATATAGGCACTTAAAATTATTGTTTGCCCCCAAATATCAAGCGTCTTTACGTTGTCCCATCTGAAAGCCACGCCCAGTGGGTTTGTTCAGATCCACAAATGCTTAAACAAAAAGATTGTAATAGGTCCAATTGCCATCCCCCAAGATGAGCCCACTGAGGCCGCATGCCCGCTGCAAGAGGGGGCAGGACGGCTCACAGCCCCTGAAGTGGGTGTTTTCTGATGGAGGAAGAAGGTACTCTGGGGTCTGAGCAGGTGGTCGTTGTAGCTGAGCCAGTTTTCCAGGACCTTCATAACACATTGAGTCTAGTGAGGACAGGCGGAGAATCCAGGGGACCGTCGGTCCCCTCGCTGTCCTTAGAGAAATGAAAGACAGTGTTTCCTGCAAGAGAAGTGGGAGAGGGCCCTCTGGGATCAGGCTCCGCTGGGCCCCGGCCGACAAGGGCCCAGAGTCTGCACCTCTGGCTGGGCTCTGGAGGCCTTGCCTGGGTGTGGGGAGAGTGGCCAAGTTGGGTGGCCTTCCAGGCAGCCTCCAACGGCCTGAATGTCTTTGGCCTGTTCTGGCATGGCTGACACCTTCCTCTCTGGCGGTGGGGCTTAGACAGAGGCCCTTTGGTGGCTGGCCTCGGAGGTCAGGCCACTTTTAGAGCCAGTCATCCCTCTTCTGCCCGTGGCCCCCGGCTGCCACCCCTCAGAGCCACCCATGCCTGCGGTGGGTGTGTGGGTGTGGGCAGCGGCAGCCCTGCCCGAGTTCACAGCCAGAGAGCAAAGGAAGCGAGGGGAGCAGGCAGCAGGAAGAAGGGAACTGATGCTGAGTAAACCAGCAGGGCCTCAGCCCAGCTGTGCACTTTGTTGGTGGGGTTTCCATCTCTGCCCCGGAATATTCGGGGGCAGGCCCAGGGCCCTTCTGCTGCGTGGCCTTTTCTGACCCAGCCGTGGAAGTGGCTTGGTGTCACTTCTGCAGTTCTCCATTGGTCGAAGCAGTCACGAGCCCTCCCCCATTCACGGGGAGGGGTGGTGGACTCCCCCCCACCTCTGGATGGAGGCTGTGTCAAGGAATTTGTGGCTGTGTTTTTAGAAAGTTGCATTTACATACCCTGAAATGTGTCGTTGGATGGGTTTAACGAATGCTCGCACTCGTGTAACCTGCGCTCCTGTCAAGATCTAGATGAGCTTCAACCCCAGGAGGCTCCCTCGGGCCTCTTCCAGTCAGTGTCCACTCCCAGACAACCAGTATTCTGATTTTTTCCTCGTTTATTAGTTTTACCTGTCCTAAAACATAATATACGTGGATTCATACGATATTCACATATAGCCGATCCTCATTATTCACAGATTCTGTATTTTCGAATTTGCCTACTTGCTAAAATTTATTTGGAACCCCAAAATCCACTCATGGCACTCTGGTGATCATCTGGGGACACGTGCAGAGGTGTGGCCCCACACACAATCCCAGCTGAGGGTGAGCTGGGCGATGCTCTGCCTGCTCGCTTTGGCCCTCATCCTGTAAACAAGCATCTTTTGTGCGGTTTCTCGAGTGCCATGTTTTTTGCATTCTTGTGCTCTTTGTTGGTGAATTTTATGTTTGAAACGTTCCCCAAGTGCAGTGCTGAAGTGCTGCCTGGTATTCCTGAGTTCAGGGAGGCTGCGATGGCCTTATGGGGATATGCTTATCTTTTTTTTTTTTTTTTTTTAAGATTTTATTTATTTATTTGACAGGGAGAGAGACACAGCGAGAGAGGGAACACAAGCAGGGGGAGCGGGAGAGGGAGAAGCAGGCTTCCCACTGAGCAGGGAGCCTGATGCGGGGCTCGATCCGAGGACCCTGGGATCATGACCTGAGCCTGAAGGCAGACGCTTAACAACTGAGCCACCCAGGCGCCCCGGGGATATGCTTATCTAACCTGTGTTAGATAAGCTTCCTTCAGGCACGAGTCCTGGTGCTGTGGGCCCTGAGTTCAACGTTAATGAAATCAACAATATGTATTACATCTGGTGTCTTTCAACAGAAGCACAGATAAAACAAGGTTATGTATCGATCAGTTGATGAAAACGTTGTGCCCAAGAGGTTGGTGAGAACCTGACCCTATATTTCCTCTGGGAGCAATGTTCACTATTCGCTAATTTGGTATTTGCGGTGACTTCGTGGAACATTATACCGTGAATATCGAGAATCGACCGTAGTACTCCTTTGTCTGGCGTAGTTCACTCAGAGATTGTCTGTGACATTCAGCTCTGTTTTTGTGTGTGTCACATGTTTGTCCTTTTTTTTTTTTTTTTTTTTGCTGCCAAGGTAGTATTCCATTCTGGGAGTACGCAGTTTGTTTCCGTTTTCCCTGTGGGGGAATGTTTGGGTTCTTTCACAGGGCTGAATAATAAGTCCACTGTGATCATTTGTGTGGAGATATACTTTACCCACTTCTCCTGGAACTGCTGAATCATGTAGTAGGAGTGTGTTTAACATTTCGGCTGCTGCCAAAAAGCTTTCCGGAGGGGCCGTGCCCTGTAACGCCCCCCCAAACCGTGTGTGAGAGCCCTCCTTTGGTTCTTGACCAGCTGTGTCACGGGTTTCTCTGGGTTCTGCTCCACGGGTGACTTTCTAAACCAACTGCTCTCTGAGCTGGCGTCACTTGGCTGACACCCTCCCAGCTTCTTCTGTTGAAATAGCGTCTTCACAAGTGATTTTCATCCCTTTTTTTGGTAGTTGCTATAATCTCACAAGGGTTTGATTCCCCGCCCCCCCGCAAACCGGCTTTCACGAACACAGAACACTTGGTTTTTGCCATTTCTAAAAACTTAAGCACAACTAACTGCAGGAAAGTCAGAAACTCTGAACAAACAAAAATAATGATAAAAGGGACCCATCATTCCGACTAGGATAGTCACTGTTAAGACAGACTTTTGTTCTTGCACACAGGTATTTCATTTTTAAGCATCTGAGCGGACGAACGTGAACTTTGTGGGAGGCTCCGTGTCACCCCACCGGCTTGATTTTTTTTTGAAGGCCAGCCAGAGTCTAATTTTATGTAGTCCTTATAGAATCAGAGTGGAGAGCTGGGGGCCACAGGAAGCTCTTCTCTGGACCCTCCTGACCAACCCCTCGTCATTCCTCTGGGGAACCAGCAGCAGGAGGGAGCTCCCCCCCGCCCCGGCGCAACCAGAGTGTAGGCCGCTTCTGGTGGTGAGCAAGTCTTTCTTCTGTCTGGACAGCAAGCAGGCTTCCTTCAGATCGGACCCAGTCAGCTGCCAGGTCGGTCCCGTGAAAACAAAACCGGGTCCTGGCACTCCTGGGCCCAGAAAGAACCTTCCATGCCCTTCTTCCTGCTCCTCGCTCCCAGGGAAATCTTGTCTGTGTCTACACTGCAGATGGCCGGCCTACTCCACAGGTTCGAAATGTGACAGTCTTCAGAAGCAGTGCTTTTTGTCTTTTCTTAGAAAGGGGGAATTCATTATTTGCCCTGCGTTAGCCTCTTGAGCAAGCAGCCCACTGATGGGAAAGCCCCTGTTTTGTGATGGGACTCCCACCTGGTCTCCCCACATTGTCCCCATGCAAGGCTCAGGGCCAGTTATGGAGGGAGTGCTGTTCCAGCACCATCTCATGCTTCCAGCCCAGCTTGCAGAGCGCCCATTATTCCTTCCTGGCTCGGAGATGGAGAAAGTAGGGCACAGAGCGACTAAGTGCCTTGTCCAAGGCCGCTCACTGGGTTTGCTGCAGAACTGAGCAGAGCATGCTTCCAGACTGTGTGTTTGTTCCAAGGGGGAACCTGTGGGTGGTGGTGACTCCCGGTGGTGGCACCAAAAGGGGAGACTCTCCCCGGCCCGGAGTCTCCTGCTCCTAATCCCTGGGGCAGTGGGCGGAAGAGAAGGAACACAGGCTCTGTTTGGAAACCGGAGAACACAGACATCACCCCTCCCCCCGCACCCCGAGCTTGGAGGTTCCATCAGCCTGGTCTTCTTTTCCTTCTCCGTCACACCCTTTTTCCCCTCTTTGGCGAATGCATGTTTAAAGCATTTCTAAAATCAGCCTTGTGTGATTCTAAGGAAAACGCAGGATTTTATTTTTTCCTTTAAAAAAAAAAAAAGGATTTTCTTTCTGGTTCCTTTCTGGTTCCTCATGGTTAGCAGTGGCTGTGGCTTTGGGCTGTGGTCCGAGGTGGGGGCGTCTCACTGCTCTGGAATCACTTAGGTCAGAGCCCCTCTGTGCCTCAACATCCCTTCTGAACACAGTGTGCGTCCTGAGCTCAGCCTGCTCTGTTGTCCATGGTTGGGGTGCGGGATGGGATCCTGGTCCAGATAAAAGGACATCAGTGGAACACTTGGTAAAATCCATAGAATTTGGGGCGTCTGGGTGGCTCAGTCGTTAAGCGCCTGCTTTCGGCTCAGGTCATGGGGTCCTGGGATTGAACCCCGCATCGGGCTCCCTGCTCAGCGGGAAGCCTGCTTCTCCCTCTCCCGCTCCCCCTGCTTGTGTTCCCTCTCTCATTGTGTCTCTCTCTGTCAAATAAATAAAATCTTTAAAAAAAAAAAAATCCATAGAATTTGAATAAGGTCTGTAGATCAGTGTATATACATATATCCATATATGTACGTATACATACACACATCTGCATACAGGCGTGTGTTAGACCAGTGTTAATTTTCTGAATTTTGGTAGTTGTATTATGATCATACAAGACAATAACATTTGGGAGAGCTGGATAAAAAGTATATAGGAAGTCTTTGTACTACTTTTATAACTTTTTTGTATGTCTGGAATCACATGAGAAGACCCTGAAAAGTGAATGATCTTGGAGATGGCGGGGCGGGGGGGGGGGGGGGGGGACTCAGCAGCTCACGCATAGGGAGGCGCTGGTGCTGAGGCCTCAGGGTGTTCCAAGGGCTTTGAACTTCTCCTTTAGGCATCAGAGGCTGAGAATTTCGGAGCCAAAACATGATGTGGTGAATATACATTAAATTTGAAATATTCTTTAATCTTAAAAAAAAACAACCTACTGCTATTTCTGAATATGAAGTAATATCTTTTCATTGTAGAATATTTGAAAAAAATGCAGGAGACTTAAAGAAATAAAATAAAAATCATAACTCCTCCTTCTCAGCATATCTTCATGTATAAATATACTAAAAAAAAAAAAAGGAAAACAGTGTGTTGCATACTGCATGGTGGTCTCCTCTTCCTTTTTTCATTTAACATTGTATTATGAGCATTTTTCATGTTCTAAGATAATTCTATAGAACTGTGTTGTCCGATACATGGGACTATCCAAAATTAAATTTAAATTAATTACAATGAGAGCCGCCTGGGTGGCTCAGTCGTTGGGCTCAGTCTTATTTTATTTATTTATTTTTAAAGATTTTATTTATCTGAGAGAAAGAGAGAGAGAGATCACAGAGGGAGAGGGAGAAGCAGACTTGCAGCTGAGCAGGGAGCCCGATGCGGGGCTCGATCCCAGGACCCTGAGATCATGACCTGAGCCAAAGGTAGATGCTTAACCGACTGAGCCACCCAGCCCCCCCCCCCGCCGCCAGTATCTGATTTTAGAACATCTTTATCACCCCCCAAAAGTGAGACCTCCCCCATTGGCAGACGCTCCCTGCCCCCTTTCCCCCAATCCTGGGCAGCTGCTAATCTACTCACCCCCTCTGTGCGCACCCATTTTGGGCTGCATCTTTGATTTTTTTTTTTGCTTAGGAAAAATCCCATTAAATTACTGGGTCAGATGGTGTGGAGGTTTTTTAAGGCTTTTGCTCCATGGTGCCACACTGCTGTCTCGAAGGCTGGTCCACATTTAGGCTTGCACCAACAACGTGTGCTGCACCTCAGTGACGCTGTCATTGTTTCTTGTCTTTGCTGGTGAGTGACACGTGGCATCCCGTGTTGCATGTGGCTCCAGGCAAGGGGGAAAACTGTTTCCTGGGCTGATCAGATCTGGGAAAGGTGCCAGCAGTGGGGGGTGGAGACCGGCAGTGGATGAAGGACGGAGGAGGGTGGCGTGCCCCAGTGGCTGCCGGAGTGGGGCTGGGGGTGCAGGGCCTGCTCGGGGGCACCTTGAGCTCTGTGTTCCAGTGGGGAGCTGAGGGCAGGGAAGGATTGAGGCCGGAGAACGGGAGTGCCCTGGGGCCAGCTGGAACCCGTGGGCAGTCTGGTGAGGCGAGCTCTAACCTGCAGGGATTAGGAAGTTGTGATAGAAACTTCCTTCCCCACTGTGATGAAGTGAAGCCATTGTTGGTTTTGAGCAGCGTTCAGAGTGAAGAAAGCAGGCTGGCGCAATGACCCCATAGCCCAGAATGGCCTTAAATACTTCCTTTGTGGCATGGGGAACGTGTCCGCCCTTGACCCTGGAACTTCAGGTGCCTGGGAGCAAGGGCAGAAGCAGGGAAGGCCTGGGATGCTGGGTAGGAGGACATTGGTTGTGTTATCTCCATCCATGGCTCTCAACCTTGGCTGCCCTTTAGAACCATCTGAGGGGCATTGGCTATGCCCCCAGACTGGAACCAGAGTCTCTGGAGGTCGTGGTAGAGAATGGCCATCGGCATGGGGGGTCAGGGGCCTAGCACCCACTGCCTCCAGGGGGGTTTGTGAGCTTCTGTGTGGCCGGGAGGAAGACTCTTGCCCGGGTCATTGGTCCAGCTCTGCCCCAAACGCTTGGCCCCTCTTCCAGAGACCTGTTGTTGACCACCCAGGTCCACAGGCTGCAGCCTGTGGCCGAAGAAAAAGCCTTGTTCAACTTGTGTCCAGAATAACTCGTTCCCGTGTGCCCCACGGAGACCTGCCCCCTCCCTGCCAACCCCCAAGCCTTGACGGATGCCCTGACCCCCACCTCAATCCCTTTCCAGCACAGTAGGTGGGTCCTGGCTGTGCGATCCCACATGATGTGCAGCGTCCGGGCAGAGTACAGAGGATGCCCTGGGGTGGCCACTGTGGGGTGGGGGCAGCTCCCCGAGGCCTCCCTCCCTCACTGAGAGAGGTGCAGTCATCGGGACGGGGCGAGGCCCAGGTGGGACCTGGGGGGGGGGCGTGCAGGGCCCTATGGGCTAGCCTGATGGAGCCTTCTTATTTCAAACCTTACCATACCAACAAAAGGCCCCTCCTTGGTCATCACCCAGGTTGGCTGTGCGTTCGGCCGAAGGAGGCAGGAATCCTGTTGCCGAGCCTCACGCTGAGGCTGCTTTGCTGGCCTCCCTGTTTGTCAGTCCAGCCTTTGCAAGGGAGTGTGGGCAAGGTGCCATGGCCCTAACCCTAAGTCGCTTTTTGGCTCTGGGTGCACGGGAGATCATTTAATCCCAATTCGGGATAACTTACTTCTCGGGGAATGCTGCCCAGGCTGGGTGGTGTCTGCATTGCATCAGTTATTGGTTCTCGAATAGTTTTCCTGGAACTGCGGCTCAGGGCAGAGTGAGAGCCGGCTCGGTGCCACCGAGGCCAGAGTGCTTTCCCTTTCGTCTGTTCTATGGATTTGAGGTTCCACTGATTTTTTTTGAGAAAAGTTTCTCCGGCTTTAAGCACTTTGCGAACCCCGGCTGTGCAGGGAGAGGCGGGCCCGAGCTGTCCGTCACCGGGGCCCTCAACACGGAGCCAGAGCGCGGCCGTGCTGGTAACAGTGATCATCAAATGTCGAATTCCTGGCATAGTAACGCTTTTTGTTTACTTCCGGTGAATCGAAAAGCTCCTTTAGCAAGGCCCGTCTTACTGCTTTTGGCTTCTTCAGGACATTACCATGCATCAGTGTTAGTGGTACCCAGCCTTTCTTCCTAGCACCTGGAAGACTGTATAGAAAGCTCTGGACCACTGCCCGAGGCCGTGCCCTCCCCCCTCCCCCCCAGCCTCCCGGATGACAGGTCAACCTGGGAGGGGCCCATCAAGGGTGGAGGTAGGGGCCCTGTCTTCCAGGAGGTTCTTCCTGGAAGCAGCCCCAGGAGGCTTGAGCCCCTCCCAGCAGGAAACCTGGGCCCTCCTGCAAACCCTCCAGCCCCTTGTGAGTCTGGCCTGCTGCCTGAGGTGCTCGATGTCTGTCTGTCTCCCCCTGTCCTTCCTCTCTGGCACCGCACACACCTCCTGGTTCAGAACTGCACTTCCTGTCCCCCCCGTGTCCCAGGGGACCGTCGGGAGTTTCCCTGCGTCCAGCCCAGCTGGCTCCTTGCTGTCACATTCATCATCCCAGCTGTACACATGCCTCTGGCTTTCTTACCTTTTCCCGAACCTGCATCACCCTCCCCTCCCCCGCCTCTGCCTTTTGGTTGCATCCAGTGCTTGTCTGGTACTTCCTCTGCGTTCCTTCTGTCTGTGGGGCTACCAGAACAGCAAGCCAGGTCTCCGCCCTCAGCAAGCTTTTTTTTTTTATTTTTTGATAGATAAGAGGAGACGTAAACTGCTAGCCCTACCTGGGCCACAAGCCATGAAAGACAGGTGGACGAAGCGCTCGAATAATCCTTGGTGGCTCTCGGCCTCCTGTCGTACATCATTTAAAACAGGAAACTGTCCCTAGTCCTTGCCCTTTCCTGTGGGAATATTATGATTTTTAAAAGAATCCCAGACGGCCACTTTGGAAGGCAGTTGGACAGTTTTTTGTTTTTTTTTTTTTAACGAAACTAAACACACTCTTACCATACATCCCAGCAATGTTGCGCCAGGGTGTTTATCCAGATGAATTGAAAACACATCTACACCGACGTCTACTACGTGGATATTTATAGCAGCTTTATTCATAATCGCCCAAGCTTGAAAGCAAGCAAGATGTCCTTCAGGAGGTGAGTGGATAAATAAAATGGTGGTCCGTCCAGACAGTGGAATCTTCTTCAGCGGTGCTAAAAAGAAATGAGCAATCAAGCCATGAAAAGACATGGGGGAACCTTAAATGCATATTACCCAGCAAGAGATGCCAATCTGAAAAGGCTACATGCTGTACGATTCTACTTCCATGACATTCTGGAAAAGGCAAAATTATGCAGACAGGAAGAAGATCAGTGGTGGCCAGGGGTTGGGGAGGGAGGGATGAACAGGGGGAGCACAGAGGATTTTTAGGGCAGTGAAACTATTCTGTGTGATACATGATAGAGACGTGTCATTATGCAATTGTCCGAACCCATTGGATGTTCAACAGCTCACGTAATAAATTACGGACTCCTGTGATAATGATGTGTCAATGTAGGTTCATCAGTTGGAACAAATGCAGCCCTCTGCTGGGGGATGCTGATAGTGGGGGATGCATATGGGGGGCAGGAATATATGGGAAATCTGTACCTTTTGCTCAATTTTAATGTGACCCTAAAACAGTTCTAACAAGTAATTTCTGTTAACAGAAGTGCTAGAAGGAAATCAGCCAAAATGATAAATGTCATGTTAAAAAAAAATCTCCACCCCAATCTATTGATTATTAATGATCTTTCAAACACCCACCCCGTTCCCCAAGCTCCTGCAGGAATCCCAGGACCCCACGCCACATCTCTGGTCAGGGAGGGGTGGCTTTGGTCTCCACCTCAGAACTGCAGCCAAGAAAGGGCTCTGCTCCCCCCAGTGAGCTTTATTTGTGGATTTGCGGTGCCCCAAATATGAAAACATGAAGTTTTGAGCCCTTGGACCTCTTTTCTTCCTCTTTACTCTCTTAGTCCCTCTTCTAAATGCAGCGTGTGGGGGCGCCCGGGTGGCTCAGTCATTAAGCGTCAGCCTTCGGCTCAGGTCATGATACCAGGGTCCTGGGATCGAGTCCCACATCAGGCTCCCTGCTCGGCGGGAAGCCTGCTTCTCCCTCTCCTTCTACCGCTCCCCCTGCTTGTGCTCTCTCGCTCTCTCTGTCAAATAAATAAATAAAATCTTTTAAAAAAATAAATAAATGCAGTGTGTGGACTGGAGAGGACCCGGTGTCTACTCAGCCTGACTTTGGGCATTCTAATAATCTTTGAATGTCTGTTTCTTTGCTTGTAAAATGATGATAATGTTCTGTGGGACTGTTATTAAAGGAAGAAACAGGTATAAATTGTGTCCCACCATTCTAAAGATAGAGTCACAGGCCTGGATTAACCTCCTTCCTGAGACGACCAAAAAACCACCAACAAACAAAAACCAGACCAAGTGTATGAACCAAAGGTGTTCAGGACACTGGACATCAGGCAACAAAGGATGGTGATTCTTGAGAGACAGGAAGCAAATGAGGCGAGCCGTGTGGTTTGCTGTTGCCTTGGTAGAGTATCCAGACTGTGACACAGGGAAGCTGAGGCAGAGCCCGGTGGACTCCGTGTGTTCAAATGCAGCTGACGGTCCGGGGAGGTGAAGCAGCCGGAGTTAATAGGACTAGCAAAATCTTTACAAAGCATGTATCTGATAAAGGACTTGTGTCCCCATTATAAAAGTAATTCTCGGGACACCTGGGTGACACAGTGGTTGAGCGTCCAACTCTTGATTTCAGCTTAGCTCATGATCTCAAGGTCATGGGATCGAACCCCGTGTCGGGCTCCACGCTCAGTGTGGAGTCTGCTCGAGATTCTCTCTCTTCCTTTCCCTCTGCCCCTCCCCCGCCTCAAAATAAATAAATACATCTTTAAAAAAAAAAAAAGTAATTCTCATAGCTCAACCAAAAGAAAAAAACAGGCAAAAGATTGCAACAGACCCTTCACTAGAGAAGATACAGGATGGTAAATCAACAATGCGAAGTTGCTCAGGCACAACATTGTTCGTCACTAGAAAAAAAAATGAAAATCACAGGGAGATGTCACTATGGACCTAGTAGAATGCATAAAATTAAATAGACTGTCATTGCAAGTGTTGGCAAGGATGCGGAGAAACTAGAAGTCTGATAAACTGCTGGTGGGGCTGTACGATGTTAGAATTTCTCTGGAAAACAATTAGGCGTCTTCTTAAAAAGTTAAACGTACACTTATTGCAAGACCCAGCCATTCAACCCCTAGGTCTTTCCCCGAGAAGAGAGGAAACACATTTCTATACACACACTTGTACATAAGCAGCTGTATTTGTCATGGCCCCAAACTGGAAACATCTTGGATGTCCATCCATAGGGCAGCGGATAAACGCGTTGTGATATATCCAGACATGGGACACTCCTTGGCCATGAAAAGGAATGAATGCTTTGTAATTGCAGCAACACGGAAGTCCTCAAAATAATTGTGCTGAGTGAAAGAAGCCGGACAAAAGAGAGTACATATTTATATAATCTCTAGAGAATACAAACCAATCTGTGATCCCAGAAAGCAGATCAGTGGTTGCCTGGGGAAGGGAGGAAGGAGGGGGTGCAAAAGGCATGGGGAGGTGGGGAATCTTTGGGGATGGTGGGGAATCTTTGGGGATGGTGGGTGTGTTCACTGTCTTGATTATAGCAATGATTTCACTGGTGTCTATAGCTGTCGAAGCTTATCAAATTGTACTCTTTATTTTTTTTTAACTTTTTTAAAAAAGATTTTATTTGTCAGAGAGAGAGAGAGAGCGCGCACACAAGCAGGGGCAGATGGAGAAGCAGGCTCCCCGCCGAGCAGGGAGCCCGATGTGGGACTCCATCCTAGGACCCTGGGATCATGACCTGAGCCAAAGGCAGGTGCTTAATTGACTGAGCCACGCAGGTGTCCCCAAATTGTGCAGTTTAAATGTGTGACATTTATTATATGTAACTTCTAGCTCCTTAAAGCTGTTTTCCAAGAGTCATGCTGGCTACGGTTTGGAGAATGGATTTTAGGCAGTAGGTCTAACTGCAAGGGGGAGAAATGCATATCCCTCTCTCTAAACATGTAATTCCTTCTTTCCCGCATGTTCTTCCTGGTTTATGAGCTCAGATGATTAGAGTAACATGTGATGACATTTTCCTTCTTTTTCCTGTTAGACGTTTCTCTAAAATACTATAGCTAAGGGGCCACGTGAAAGCAGAGGGGTCGAGTAACCTTTTCTCCTTCCTGAGCCCTACCTTGCAAGGACCCACTTCTGTCTCTTCTCTGTACCTGCTACAGCTCACACTCACAGTGGACCGACACCAGATGTGGGGACTTTCCCACACCCACCACCTCTCCGACACCAGCGGGCTGTCCCAAGGTTCCATTCAGTTCTGACACTCTCTACCTGTGGGTAGCATAGCCCCCATAGACCAAGGGCTCAGTCCACAAGACTGCCCTCACATCAGCTGCCATCACAAGTCCAGGTGGTCACCTGCGCTTCTGACCGGCCACCTGTAAGTCAGAGTCCCCATAGTCCCCTCCTCGAGCTCCATCATTCATTAGGACAGCTCATGGAACTCAGGGACACACGTCTACCATCTTATTTTATAATAAAGCATGTGCTAAAGGATAAAGAAGAACAGCTGGATGAAGGGCTGCATAGGGCGAGGTCTGGGAGGGTCCTGAGCATGGGAGCTTCTGCCCTGTGGAGTTGGGGGGTGCCACCCTCCCGGTACGTGGATGCATGCACCAACCCAGAAGCTCTCTGAACCCCGTGCTTTGGGGATTTTTATGGCAGCTTCATGTAGGCATGATGGATCATTAACTTCTTTTCCAGCCCCTCTCTCTGCTCTGAAGGATGGGGGTGGGGGCGAAAGTTCCAAGCTTCGAATCATGGCTTGGTCTTCCTAGTGACCAGCCCCCATCCGGGACGTTCCTATCACCAGGAAATTCCAAGGGATTGTGTCAGGTACTGGGGTCAAAGACCAAATATTGGAAGGAACTGGGGACAGAGGCCAATGTATATGTTCCTTCTTATTTCATAAGCCGGAGTCCATCCCCAGCCCTGGGCACTTAGTGAACTCAGTGCAGGACCGCAGGTGAGATCGGTCAGCTCTCCTATCAGAGGTGGCAGATTCCAGGTTCCTGCGTCCTTGGCTGACCATTCCCCGAGGGCAGTCACCTTGCTTCCCATCCCATGGCCAGCATCTAGAGGGAGCCTGGTTCTGAGCCAGTGACAGAGAAGCCACTGTGGGGTGGGTGTCCCTCCAGGAGGGCAGGAGGGGCCGTGGTTGGGGTCCCAGGTGGGAACACAGCTGTGTCCCGGGGATAGGGCAGAATGGGAGGTAGGCCGGGGTGGTCAGTGGGAGCTCTGGGGCAGGGCTGGGCTTGGGTCCGAATCCCTGAGCAGGTGGTGTGTTGAACGTGAGGAAGGACACCCTCTGAGTGTGGCAGGAACCGCCACAGTTGCCAACCCGACAGGGATAACAGGACCTTTGGGTTAGAACCGGGGCTCGAATTCCATCTCGCAGACCTACCAGCCGTGTGCCCTTCGGCAAGTTACAGTGCCTTTCGAGAACTTGGGTCTGAGAACGGGGTGACAGCAGATCCTTTGCTGGATGGAAACTCCCGGCGCGGGGTCGGGTAGGTGCATTATTCCTTAGAATATTAAATTTCCTTTTTTTTCTTTTTTCCTACCAAAGGAAGACTAGACCTATTTCCTGCCCATGAAGTACTTTTCTATCCATGTACCACAAGGCCCAAGGATGAAATACTTCCCCACCTACTTGGCTTCTCACGGGCCCTTCCTCACTCCGTGACCGACGGCTGGGAGCACAAGCAGCTTCCTTCCTCGCTTTTTCCCCTGCTGGGCGGTCAGAGGACATGGGCTGCAGGAGTCCGAGTCAGGCAGGGGGAGGTCAGAGCCCTCAGGTGGAGAGGAAACCAGAGGAGAGCTTTGCTGAGCGGGCCACGGGGGGCACGGAAGGCCTGGTGTGCGTGCGGCTGGAAAGTCGCAGGAAGCCCCGAGAGGCCCATGCACTTGTCCTTGGCCACTTGGTGATGCTTTCCGAGCGGGAAACGGCAGAGGGGTCTGACTTCATTCCTCGGACCCAAACCAGAGGAGCCCACGTCCTCATCGTGAGTCGGCAGCATCCCAGGGACTCAGGAGATGAATCTCGCCTTTCCTCTTTGGTGCCCCGTCTGGAAGGCCAGCCCTCGTCCCACACCCGCCCTGTGGACAGGAGGAAGGGCTGCCTATACCACGGGGTCTCCCGGCTCCTCCACTGTCTGCAGCTAACATCGCGACAGTGGGTTAAGCCAAGAGGCCACCGTGATCAACAGGGAAAGGATGATGTTGACCCGGGGGTGGTTCGTGAGCAGAGTTAGAGCCGTGTTGCTTTGACGTCCCATCCAGTCTAGGGATGGTCTCCTTTGTACTCCAGTTGCTGCCTGAAGAAAGCAGCCTTTGTTGCTTGTTGTAGGATCTGGAGTCAGGTCAGTAAGGGGGCTCGGGATGGGTGGTCTGGAAGTGGATCTCAGAATGGTATGATTAATACCTTGCCAGTTCCTGAGAGTTGATGTTTTGGGAGGGAGCGTTTTTCTTCGTTATCACATGTGCTGAAGATAGAAGGGAAGGGCCCTGGGGAATTTTCTAGGGTGCTGGAAATACTCCGTATCTTGCTTGGGGTTTGCATTACATAGGTCATCTGTCAAAACTCATTGGATGGTAGACTTATCATTTGTGCATTTCACTGTTTATGGATTTTTATCTTGGAAAAAATAACTATAAGCAAATCATGAACTCTTAGTGATTTACAGGCTGACGTGCTTAGGGATGAGGTGGACTGCTGTCTGCACCTTGCTTTAAAATGCATCAAGGGGCGCCTGGGTGGCTCAGTTGGTTAAGCAACTGCCTTCGGCTCAGGTCGTGATCCTGGAGTCCCGGGATCGAGTCCCACATCGGGCTCCCTGCTCGGCAGGGAGTCTGCTTCTCCCTCTGACCCTCCCCCCTCTCATGCTCTCTCTCTCTATCTCATTCTCTCTCTCAAATAAATTAAAAAAAAGAAAAAATAAAATAAAATGCATCAAAACTAAGATGGGTTGTTGGATTGATTGACAGCAGAATGTTCACGATTGTAGAATGGGGGTGGGGGAATATGGGTGTTTCTCCTATATGATTCTTTCAACCTCTCTTCTTGTTTGAACATTTCATAATAAAATGCTGAATCAGAAGAACTGCAGTAACTACTACTTCGGTTCTCTAGAGCTTTCCATAAGTGAATTCCCGAGACAGCTAGGTTTCCTGGCGGACACCGTACTCTTCCTACAGATGGCCTCACCTACTTTCCCAGGGAGTGTTGGTGAAGCGAATTGAGGGCCCTTGGCCTCGTGTGCTCTCTGCGGAGCTGGTGTGGTCAGTGTGGGTGCATTTCACAAACCAGGTGTGAGCTTGGACCTCCTTGAGGGTGATTCAGTCCACCACCTTGAATCGATAGAACTCTGAAACACAGGGCTTCTACCCCGTAGGCAGAAGGGTGGGGATTCGCAGCCTGAGAACAGCCTGACCCATGGGAACCAGAGTTAGAAGAGGGTGCCTGAGCCCCTCTGACCAAGAACGCAAGCTGGTTACCCGCTGGACACTGGGGGGGAGCTAGGGTGTGTGTGTTCAAAAATCTTAACGTTATACAATATATTTAAACATATTCAGACGCTTTTTTGACACTAGACTTTTTTTTCAGCTATAAAGTAACGCCTGCTCTTGTAAGAATTGTTTTTTTAATAGAGAAAAGGCAAAGAAGTAAAACCAACCATAATTTTATAACCTCAAGAAACCACTCTATGTTTTGGTATATTTACTCCCTGAAGTTTTTTTTTAAATCTCATGCATCGTTTCTATAATGATGTTTTTCATTTGGGGCTAATGGAAGAGTTCTTTGGAAGGGAGGCCCCAAGGCCGTCCCTTCTGTGGACTGGCCCAGAGCCTGGTTCACTGCCACAGAGATTCTGGGTTGGTCTAGACAGAGGGACTTCCGCTTACTCACAGAGTCCGATGCTGGGAGGGCCCGAACTTCTTCGGGAGCCCAGTGGAAGCACCTTCTAGCCAAATGTTGCAGCACCGTTGCATCCGTGTCCGTGTATGCCTGCTCATTGAGCGCTTACAAGTGAAGGGCGCTGTACCGAGCACTCGGGGTGGGTGCTCTCCCGGGAACCCTGCAAGGGGCTGCCATCATCCCACTTCACAGATGAAACGCGGGACAGCAGGGAGTTCCGATGATCTGCCCTAGTCACACAGCCAGCAGATTGTGGCGTTCTAGTTCAAGAGCGGGCCTTCCGATCGGCAGTTTGGGGCGGAGGCGACCAATTCTGGAAGTTGGTGGTTTGCTGAGCACCCTTTACGGCCGCTCCTGGGAACACGCAGGGCAGGTGGAATGAACCTCTTTTTCCGAACTGAGAACTGATGCTCAGAGAAGTTACCAGGTTAACTCATACCACGTGGGAAGAGGGTGGGTGGGAGGCTAAAGGTTAGAGCCTGTTCCATCATGTTGTCTTCAGAGCTGGAGAGCGGAGCGGGAGGGAGGCCTGGGGACTTGAAGGGACAAAGGGTGGGTGTAGGATGCCCGTCTGGGGAGCCCGTGAGCAAAGGCTAAGAGCCGGGCACCAGCGAGGCTTGTGTGGAGGTGAGGGGCAGGGAAGAACACTGTCTTTGCGGTCTGACAGACCTGGGGCTGGGGGCCTGATACTTTTGCAAAAAGTGAGGATAGTCAACCCAGTTGGTTCCCATCGAGAATTGGAGGAAACAATGTTGAAATTGCCCGACCTGCGTGCTTGGCATATTGGAATCACGGGGCAGTTTTTTGAACGTCGTCTGATAAACGGTGGGAGCCTTTGAAAGGCTTTGGGCTGGGAAGTAGGCTGACAAGGCAGAGATTTTCTGAATATCATGCTCGTGTGGAGGACAGCGGTGGCGGGGGGGTGGCTGAAGACTGGCCTGGTGGAGAGAGAGAGAGAGATCTCAAAGGAGTAATCCACAGGATTTGGTGATGGGCCAGTTATGGGGAGGGATAGGCATCTCACTTTGTTCATTGGCTTTTTTATGACTCACTGGCATGTTCTTGCCTTTCAGGAGCCTGTGTGAAATGCAGCAAAGGGGTGTTTGGGGCCGGCCAGGCCTGCCAGGCCATGGGGAATCTCTACCACGACGCGTGCTTCACCTGTGCGGCTTGCAGTAAGTGTGTGTGGAGGCTCGGGGGGGGGGGGCGGTCCTAGGAACATGGGGACCGAGAAAGGGAGGACAGGGAAGAGCATCCTTCCTGGAGACACTTGACCCAGGCCTCCCGTGGTCCCACAGCAGGGCAGGTCCGTGTCCTTTAGAGTTGCAGCACAGGGCCCGTCAGAGGAAGGGGACTGACCAGAGTACCAGCGATTGTCTGGGGCCGACCTTGGTAATGAGTTAAGTGGGTTCAAAGCAAACTGTAATAACATCAGGTTTGTTAATGCGTATCCGAGGTCTCAGAAGGGTTGTAGGGGGGAGAGCATTGGGATTCACCACCATCTGCCCTATTGTCAGTTACCTCCCCCACCATGGGACCAGCCAACCCAACGTTACTAACGGGGGCCCTGTTATCACTCTGTGACCCCGCTCTGATTTGGAGGCTGCTCTGTGCGTGTGAAGTGTGAGTGTGTGCATGAATGCCCGTGTGTGCACACCACAGAGCTGTCCGGGCCTGTGAGCATGCCCAGCGGGCATCTCTATCCCGTACACGCGCAGTAACTAAAGCAGCAAATTAGGAGCCTGAGCTCAGCCTGTGCTCAGCCCTGCAAACTGCTCGTTGAATTGACGGCAACCACCATGGAAGATTCTAACATGTTGCCGGATGTTTGCCGAGTCTGACCGAGTCGGGAATTGAGCTTGGCTTATGGTCTCTACCAAAGATTAATTTTGAGGAGATTTTTAAGAGAATGTCCTGCTGATTTCTGCGGTTCTAGATTGAGGCTCGCAGCTATCGATTCAAAGGAAACATTACAACAAAGCCAGAGTGTCATCAGGGACAAGGGGGTCTTGTTATCTGGCCCCAGGGTTCTCGATCCTGGCCGTTCATTAGAATCTCCTCAGAGATTATTATAAGAGCCCGCGATGCCCCAGTCCCACCCCGACCAGCAGAATCGGAAGCTCTAGGGGTGGAATTTCTAGAGTGGGCAAGAGTACTGTTCATATCTCCTCAAGTGACTCCAGGGTGTGGTCAGGCCTGAGCTCCCGGCTCAGTGCCAAGCCCTTCAGTGTAGACGCCTCTGGAGAAAGGAGGAGGGAGAGATTTGCTTTCCGCTGTTTTGTGGCACAGCCGGGAGCCTCCTGATTCCCAGGGTAAAAGTAACGAGGTGGGCATGGAGCTGCCCCCCAGCCTGCCCAGCAGTGACTGCTAGGCCTATGCCCGGGTTCAAAACCTCCTCCTTCCATCCTCGCTGCGATTTCCCATAAACGCGTGTCCGAGAGTTGACGGTTGGTGCGCCGATCGGTATTCACCTTTGTAGGGAAAATTGTGAAAGCCTTTGAAATGGGTCAAAAGTCTGCTGAGCATCCTCAGCGGACATGTTGGCGTTGTCTGGGGGTCGGTTTCTCCGGGCCGCTGGCTTCCCCTTGTCTCTGAGCCACGTGTGGGTTGTACCATACTGATAGCAGACCATACACGATGCTCGTCCCTAACAGTGCACACTGTGCCTACTAGTGATGCAGCTGACCGCGGCCCTGGGGAGACTGCTTTGCTTCAACTAAAAGTGAACTTATTTCAGCGCTTCCAGCGCCTTCATAGCTGGGGTTCTTTGCACTGTCCCCGTGGTAACGTCTTACTGGTTCCCGCCTTAGCTTGATGAGTGACATTAAATCTTTGACCATGTTGTCTGAGTCCTAACTGTGCAAGAGTTGTGATCCTTCTTCTTTCTAGGAAATTAACTTTCCTTTTTGGCTCCCGCAACTGTTTCTCAATATCTGCTGTTTTCCAGGGAAAAAGAAAATATTATGTGGAAGCTGGTTTTCATCTCGAGCAATTGCCACTTGAACTAAGAAAGTTTTTCAGGGGTGGGGGGAGTACCGGTGAGTCCGTCAGCACATGACTAACTATCAGTTCCATAATGGGTTGAATTTATCTTCAAATGATGACAAACACAGACACTTAAGGAAAACACAGCTGGTTGGGGGTTTTCTTGGTCTAGCATCTAAGCCCTTGTGTTCTGCTTTCTGTCGTAATGCTTCCTATAATTTGTCAAACTGAACTCTCTTTTCCGCCTCTATATCTCTGATCACATTGCCCCCTAGAATCTGCTCTCCCCGCTCACTTCATACATTTAAGTTCTGTCCAGCTGTTAGGGCCCAGCTCAAAGGCTGCCTCTTCCAGGAAGCCTTCCCTGTTCTCCTAGCAGGAAGAAATGGCTTTGTCTTGAATTCGGCAGGCCCCGATGGCTGTCACGTAGACTGTGAACCACACTCTCTGGGGCGTGGGTGCCGGCAGGCCAGGCCCTAGAACAAAAGCTGCTGTAGGAATGAGGACAGAGACTCCATTCGAAAGTGCGTGCTGCACATTCCTGTTCCCCAAGGGGCCCGCACCACTCCTGTTGTGGGTAAACACACAGCTTCCTTTGCACTTGTCGGGGGCAGTTGCAGACGCAGGCAGTTGTCTGAGCAGCTTCTGTTGGGCACTCGAAGTAATGTGCCTTTGTTCCGTTGACTTCTTGCTGCCCTGTAACTCCCTTCAGCAGAAGGAGGCACCTGGGCCCTCCATGTCCTGGTCCGGCAGGTCCTCAAGTGTGTCTGTGAGCACGGGCGCCGTGCAGACAGCACTTCTGGGGCCGGGCCCGTTCCTTCCTTTGTTGGCAGAAGAAAAAAAATGGGGGCCCAGAGAGGGGAAGAGAATTTCTTAAGATAAGACCTAGCAATGGGGCCAGCACCAGAATCCAAGGCTCCTGGATCTGATTAGCTTTGCATAGCCCCGTTTTTCTGGTCGGTGAGTGTATCTGTTAGTGAGCGTATAGGTGTGTGTGTTTTCTGTTTTCCCGTTTCGTTATGAAAATGATCCAGCTTACACCACCACAGAAATAGATTTCTATACGTATGCACCCACTCCTTGGATGTTACTGTTGCTTTATGGAAACAGAATGTCGGGGTCCTGTCTAGGACATGCCAAAGGGGCACCCAGCTCCCCTGGGTCCTTATCCCACACACCGAAAAGGAGGACACTGAAACAAAAAGGTCCAGAAGACTGCGGTGGGAGGCTTGGACGCCAGCAGCCAGTGCCGAGGTGCGGTGCTGTGCCGGGGGGAGGCAGAGAGCCCACCTCATCCGATGAGAGACCGTCTGGCCTGGGACAGCTACCAGGGGAGCCGCGGGGGCTAGTGGGAGATGCTCTTCCGGAGGCTTCCCTGCAGCCTCCCACACCCTGTGTCCTGGGAGGACCGTAAGGTGTTCCACTCCTCACACAAACCCATGCCTCAGTGGATGGTGCAAGTTCTCCAGGGCCCCATGCGTTTCCCTGCCCCCTGGCAAGAAGCAACAACGTTCCGTTGAGTTGTGGGAACAACAGGACAGACCACAGAGGGAAGTTTAGGGGCAGGGTCCTAGTATGTGATTCCAGCACAGGTGTTTTTACTCGTACGTTTTCCCTTCCAGGTTTTGTCCAAATGTACGCACAGTTTTTAGAGCTGGGATCGTGGCGTATAAATGATGTTCTGTCCTTTCTGGTGAAACCTGCCATGAACTCATCCTTACTTCCGCAGCCTCCAGACTGATGGTCTGAGCGGTCACAGAGGAATCGACTGCTTTGTGCCACAGTTTTATGGCCTGTGGCTCGGGTGGCGCTTGCCGGTTGTTACATGGAGCCCGCCCCCCTGCCCGAACGTCTTTGTTCCCCTGCATCCTTTTTCCCTCTGCCAAATGGTCTCCTTGGTGCTCGTCCCAGAAGGACGCATGCAGGGTGCGGCGTGGGGGCGTTTGTGTGGTTTGTTGAAGTCCCTCCTTTCTCTGCGGCTCCTCGGGCGGCCAGTGTGTGTGGTTGCCATGGAGATGTGTGCTGGGGGGGGTCTCCCTTCCCCGGCTGCTCCTGCCCACCCCAGTGGCAGTGCCCTCAGCTGGGGCCCTCAGGAAGCTGTTGGCACAGCGTGGAGCAGGAGGAGGGTCAGGGCAGAGGGCAGGCCCAACCTTGGCATTCGGCCACACTCCGGGTCTGACGCTGCGTGTCAAGTGGCCTGAGGAGACACTTGTGCCCAGCTGTGGCTGAGAGAGGTGCAACAAGGAGGAAGAAGGGGTGTGGGTCAAGGGCCCTCCTCAGCATCTTCCAGAACAGACCGTGAGGGAGAGGCCCGTGTCCTTGCTTGAGGCAGTTTTGGGTCTGAAACGTCAGATTTTGTTCATTTGGCAAAGACGGAACAACTCCCCTCCTGGAGTCCAGGTGAAACCTGGTCGCCATGTCCATGTTCATGGTTGTTGTGATTTTTTTTTGTCTGCATGAGCCGGGGATGATGGATCAGATAGGAGAGTCCACATGCCCTCCTGCCCTGAAGCCCCCAGAACACGAGGGCCAGAGCCTGGGCGTGGGACTGGGGGGGGGCAGGCAGGTCCGGGCCGATGGAAATTGTGCCAATACAGGCCTGAGCTCAGAGAGTGGCCACGGGGGGCCGGAGGGGTCCATGCAGGAGACCGTGCTGGCATGTGCAAGTCACGGCCAGAGCAGGTGGCTTTCAATGTTGTTGCCGGTGCTCCCGCTCCAGGGTGGGGGGTGCGCTGTGACGAGCCCGTCACGCCTCCGGGAAAGCACACCGTGAGATGAGGAATAGATGCTGTTGCCCATCCCACCTTCCAGAAACCACACACTGGTGGCTGTTAAGGATTGTGAACGGACTTCATAGTGAAAGCTCACCCCTTTAGACCCGGGCAGGCGAAAGTCTGTCTGAGTTACCGACAAGCTTGCATCTAGAACTCTCAAAAAGTACCATTTCATTACTTCAGGTAAAGGGAACAACCAGCGTTAAGCCCAGCATTGTGGAACAGAGGTTCTTGAATAAATCGGTAGTTGGTGACTGATAGCACATCATCCAGTAGATTCTGAAGTAGGGGGGGATCTGATCAGCTTTTTTTTTTTTTTTTAAAGGTTTTATTTATTCATTTGAGAGAGAGCGAGAGCGAGCATGAGCGGAGGGGAGAAGCAGACTCCCTGCAGAGCGGGGAGCCCAATGCGGGGCTTGGTCCCAAGACCCTGGGATCATGACCTGAGCTGAAGGCAGACGCTTAACCGACTGAGCCACCCGGGTGCCCTTCTATTTTGTTTTTCTTATGAAGTCTGAATACTGCCCCCGAGATCGTGTTTACCTTTTTTTTTGGACTTTGAATACTACTTCGTCCCCCCGCGTTTGAAAATGCTCACAGATTGTGAAATAGTGGCACCGGCACTAGGGAGGTCTTCCTTTAACTCTCAGCCGCCCTGCTTCCTTAAACCAGTCATCACAATATTTATCAGTGGTTTGTAGGTGCGCTTCCCAGCTGCCTGTCGGCTGACCGCACGCCGAGCCCTCCACCCACGGGAGCTCGCTAAGTCCTGGGACGCTCCAGGGAGTTCAGCATTATTATCAGCCTCCTTTTGCAGAGGAACAGACAGATTCCTGGGAGTGTAGTTTGCTTCCGCCCCTGTGTTAGATTATCTCCGCTCGGAGGGAACGTGGGCCAAAGAAAGGAAGCTGGCTCTGCCCCTGGGATCTAGTCCCAGGGCTGTGTGATGGCAAAGGCTGGGTTTTCGGAGACTTTCTGGTTGCGGGTGCCCCCAGGAGAGCAGCCGGGGACTCGGATTAGGGGAGAGAGGACCCGGTCTGTAGCCGGATGCACCCACAGCACAGGGGATTGCAGGCTTCGATCCCTGCATTTCTGAGCCGTTGAGTCATGCCGATGTTTCTTGTCGCATTCAGCAGTTACGGGTAAGCCGAATGAGTCAGCTGGATCTAAGGAAAAAGCCGGGGATCAAGAATGTGAGAAAGGAAGAGTGGGCACGTCCTAAAGGAAGCCAGTGGGCGAGGAAGAAGTCAGGAAGCAACAGAAATAGACAGGCCGGGGCCAAGGGCCGTGTGGGTCGGGAGAGGGCAGAGCGGCGACCTTGACTCAACGTGGGGTTAGAGGGTCTCTTGCGTTCGTTGCTAGCAGACCCAGTTCTGCAAGGGGCACCCGCACTGGGGCCGGACTGGCTTTCCCAGCTCAGACTCCGTAGGTCCAGTCAGAGGCCAAGACTGTCAGGGGACCGAGGGAAGGCATCAGATCCTTCACGCCTGTGACACTGGCAGGGTCTGGGATATTGGAGCGCTGTACTGTGGAGGGCAGCTCCAGTGTGACCTGCACCTGCTTCCTGCATCGACATTCCGGGTGCCCAATAGCACACGCACATGGCTTGGGGTGGAGATCTGCATTCTCTTCCTTCAGGAATCCCAGACCCAGGGTGTTACCTGGTGGTACACAGTGTGTCCCCTGTCCCCTCAACCCTGAGGACAGAAGGTGCTCTGGGATGTGGGGGGCACTGCACTGTCATCAGCATGAAGACACTGTACCAGGTGCCCCATCTCCGAGCCGGAATCCTGGGTTTAGGGAGCAAGGTCTGAACTTCATTCTGGCATCACAGATGCTACTTGGGTCTCTCTGGCTCTCTTGCTAAGAGTATCTCTTCTTTTCTGTCTTAAGTGTTCTGTTCTCTCAAATGTTCTCTTCAATTTTTGTCCCCACCTCTGGTCCTGGGGTGGTTGGTGGATTTAGTGTGTCGGCTTGACTGGGCCAGAGGTGCCCATGCATTTGGTCACACATTGTTCTCAGTGTGTCTGTGAGGATGTTTCTGGACGAGAGTAACGATTAGTAGACTGAGTAAAGCAGATTTTTCTCCCTAATATGGGTGGTCCTTGCCCAATCAGTTGAAGGCCTGAATAGAACAAAAAAGCTAACCCTCCCACCAGTAAGGGAATTTCCTCCTGCCTGACTGCCTTGAGCAGGGACATCGATTTTTTCCCTGCTTTTGGCCTGGAACCACACCATCGGCTCTTCCTGGGCCTCCAGCTTGCTTTCTGCTGATCTTGGCACTTGTCAGCTTCCATAATCACATGAGCCAATTCCTTTTGATAAATCTATTCCTGTCTGTACACACACAAACACACAAAGGTGCATGTGCATGCGCACACACACGCACACTCACACACATGCACTCACGCACACACTCGTGCATGCACAAACGCACACACTCATGCACACACACTCATACATATGCATGCACAACACTCGCACGCACACACTCGTGCACGCACAACACTCACATGCACTCGTGCACACACGTGCACACACGCCCATACATGCACATGTGTCCGCGTGCATGCACACACCCTACCGGTCTGTCCCTCTGCAGACCCCTGACTCACCTGGCCCCATTCATCGTCCTTCTGCACTACGTTCTCTTCCCTGCCTCCTTCCTGTCTCCCTCGTGTGCCCTCACTGACGATTTCCTTTGTACCCCTGGTTTCCATTGTGGAACCCGCGGTGCCTCTGTGCCCCTGACGCAGGCTGGAACACAAGCCACTGTTTGTGGAGTATTTGCTCTGTCTTCTCGAGGCCCCCCATTTGCCTCCCAACCCCCCACGCTCGTTTACACAGGAGGAAGTGGAGTTTCGGAGCAGGTGACAGGTGGTGCGTGGGGGCCGGGGGCCGGGTGTGTGTTGTTGCCACCACCCTGGTGGTTCTCACCCTTTACTGTAGGTCAGTCACAGTCACAAGCAGCCCCCTCTGCTCCACAGATTTCAGGAAGCAGGGTCCGTGCAGGTGCGGAGGCCCGCGTGCACACGCGTGATGAGCAGCCCAGGGGGTCTGACGCGGCCCCCTGGGAACGTGTCTGTGGCCCTGCAGTTTGCCTCCCCGCCTGCCCCCCTCTGCCTTCCTTTGGCCTCCAGCTCCCTGTTTCCTCAGCTCCAGACTCGCAGCACCTGGTGTGGTAGCTAGTGGCCACACGTGGCTTTGGAGCCCTTGAAATGTGGCTAATGAGACTGAGGAATTGAACATTGTATTTCCTCTTAATTGACGTTTAAATGTAGGGCCGCCTGGGTGGCTCAGTCGTTAAGCGTCTGCCTCCATCTCGGGTCATGATCCTGGGGTCCTGGGATCGAGCCCCACATCGGGCTCCCTGCTCAGCGGGGAGCCTGCTTCTCTCTCTCCCCCACCCCGCCCCCGCTCGTGCTCTCTCTCAAATAAATAAATAAAATCTTAAAAAAAAAAAAAAGTTTAAATGTACATAGCCACCCGTGGTACTGGCTACCATATTGCATGGTGCAGGGAAAGCTTCTAGTTCCTAAACCAAAGTTCGCTTATTAAGAAGAAATGGTCAGTGAAGTTTACTATTTTCATACTTTCTACATCACAAAGGCAATAGGGTCCCGCTGTAAAAAAAAAAAAAAGATACAGGGGAAGAAAACTCCCGGTAACCCAATACCCAGACCGAGACCAGAAGGTGTGCGCTGTGCCTCGGGGCGGTGCCTGCCATTGTCCCTGTCGTCATGTGTGCTCACCTTGCTGCGCAGCCTGTTCCATTTAGAAGCACATCCTACGCCTGCTTCCTCGTGGCTGCACCGTCTTCAAAACCAGATGCTGCATAAGATCCTGTTGACTTGATGACTCAACGTCAGCACAGCCTTCCTGCTAGTTGAGTTAAAAGGGGGAGAGAACCCTTACCACGGGGGCTCCCAGGCTCTGCTCTGAGAATACACTGAGGCTGGGCGGCGATCCTGTGGCCGGGTTTTCAAGGACCAGATGCACCTCTGGGGCACTGAGCAGCCCGGGAATCCGGCCAATGCCACGCCGGGGCAGAGAGCACAGGCTTCCCCGTGACCAGGGCCGTGGGGACAGCGGCGCCCCTTCACACCAGCAGCCGCCCCTACAGTGGCCACCGTGGCTGGGTCCCGGCATGCGGAGAAGTGGGGAAGACCCTCTCTCTTCCTTCTGTGGATCACTGCTGACACCTCCCAACCGTCTTGGGTCCTGTTCGCTGTCCTGCCACCTCCATCCACACAGCCAGCCTGTGGACACACCTTTGGGGGGACCGCACCCTGGCTCAGAGGCCTCAGAGACCGCCTGTTGCCGTAACATCACAGACCAGTCCTTCACTTAGCATTGAAAGCATTCCTTAAACCGGTTCCAGCTCCTTGCCTGTCTCCTGTCCTGCCATCCCGCAGAGTCCCCTGGCCCTACGGGACACCACCTGCCCCTTCCTGTGCCTGTCCCCCTCGCACTTCATCTCCACCCAGGCGAATACCACCCTCTGAGGTGCTGTCCCCCCTCAAGGTCTCTCTTCTGGCCCCTCTGGTCTCACGGACGTCTTGTTCTCTTACCCGTCTTGTGGTGTTTGAAGTTATGGGTTAGATTGAAGCCCGTCGCAGGGGTCCGTATCTCCCCCTAGATGGTCAGTTTTGGGAGAATGGGGATAGTGTTCAGTTGATCTTGATTTACCCCCTGCCGCCCTTCAGTACTTTGTGGGTAGTGCTGGGCATTCCCCGTATGTACTCTTTAGCCATCGCTCCCCATTCTGCCCCTCTTCCCCCAGCCCTAAGCAACCACTGATCTACTTTCTACTCCCATAGATTTGCCTATTCTTGGAGGTTTCGTAGAAATGGAATCCTATAATATGTGGTCTGTTCTAACTGGCTCCTTTCACTTGGCGTAAGGCACTCCAGGTTCATCCATGTTGGAGCACATATCAGAACTTCGATCTTTTTTATGGCTGAATAATATTCCATTGTCTGGATATACCACATTTTATCTACCCATCTGTCAGTTGATAGACACTTGTTTCTACTTTTTGGCTATTATAAATAATCCTGCTATGAACATTCTTGTACAGCTGATCCTTGAACAATGTGGGTTTGGACTACAAAGTCTACTTATATGTGGATTTTTTACAGTACAGTATTGTAAATGTGTCTTCCTTAATATTCTTTTCTGTCGCTTACTTTGCTGTTAGAGTGCAGTGTATAATACATACAACATACAAAATACATATTCATCGACTGTTTACATTATTGGTAAGACTTTCAGAAGGTCAACATTAGGCTGTCCGTAGTTAAGTTTTGGGGGAGTCAAAAGTTATATGTGGATTTCTGACTGCATGGGGGGGTCAGCACCCCTAACCTCCATGTCGTTCAAGGGTCAACAGGATATGTTTTTGTGTGGACACACGTTCTCATCTCTTTGTGTATATATCTAAGAGTAGAATTGCTCGGTACCTCTGTGTTTAACTTTTTTTTTTTTAAGATTTTTATTTATTTATTTGAGAGAGAGAGAATGAGAGACAGAGAGCACGAGAGGGAAGAGGATCAGAGGGAGAAGCAGACTCCCCGCCGAGCAGGGAGCCCGATGTGGGACTTGATCCCGGGATTCCAGGATCATGACCTGAGCTGAAGGCAGTCGCTTAACCAGCTGAGCCACCCAGGCGCCCTGTGTTTAACTTTTTGAGAAACTGTTTTGCCAAGTGGCTACAGCATTTTACATTCCTACCAGCAGTGTGTGAGGCTGTCAGGATCCCACATCCTTGCCAACACTCGTGATTATCTGACCTTTTGATTCTGACCATCCTAATGGGTGTGAAGTTGAATCTCAGTGTGGTTTTGGTTTGCATTTCCCTGATGACTAATGATGTTGAACATCTTTTATGGGCTTATTTGCACGTCTTATTTGGAGAAATGTGTATTCAGATCCTTTACCCATTTTTTATTGGGTTTTTAAAATCTTTTTATTACTGAGTTTTAATAGATTTTTGTATGTTTTACCTATGAGTCTCCGATATATGATTTGCAAATATTTTCTCTCCTTCTATGGACGGTCATTTCACTTTCCTGCAGTCTAATTTATCTATTTTTTTTCTTTTATTTCTTGTGTTTTTGGTGCTTTGTATAGGAAAACATTGCCAGGGGCACCTGGGTGGCTCAGTTGATTAAGCGACTGCTTTTGGCTCAGGAGCCCCAGATGGGGCTCCCTGCTCTGCGGAGAGCCTGCTTCTTCCTCTGCCTCTGCCTGCGCTCCCCCTGCTTGTGCTCTCTCTCCCTCTCTCTCTGTCAAATAAATAAATAAGATCTTAAAAAAAAAGAGAAAACATTGCCAACCCAAGGTCACAAAGACTCATGCCCATATTTTCTTTTGAATGTTATAGTCTTAGCTCTTAAGTTGAGGTCTTTGATCCATTTTGAGTGGGTTTTTATATAGTTTGAGGTAGGGGTCCAACTTCTTTCTTTTGCACATGGATATGAAGTTTTCCCAGCACCATTTGTTGTAAAGACTATTCTTTCTCCATTGGATTGTCTTGGCAAATGTGTGGAAAATTAATTGACCCTAAATGTTAGGGTTTGTTTCTGGTCTCTCAATTTTTTTCCATTGCTCTAGTCAATTATCTTTTAAAGAGATTTAACTAATAAGAAAAAAATCTCATTTATCCATGCAGTTGCTATTTCTGGTCCTCTTCATTTCTTTGTTTAGATCCAGATTTTCATCTGGTACCATTTTCCTGCTGCTTAAAGGCCTTCCTCAACTTTTTTTTTATAGTGCAGATCTGCTGGTGATGAATCCTTTTAGCTTTTGTATGTCTGAATTCATCTTTATGTCACTTTTGGGTTTAAAGGATATTTTTATGGGGGCGCCTGAGTGGCGCAGTGGGTTAAGCATCTGACTCTTGGTTTCAGCTCAGGTCATGATCTCATGGGGCATGGATCGAGCCCCACATCGGGCTCTGTGCTCAACATGGAGTCTGCTTGAGATTCTCTCTCTCTCCCCCTCTCCCTCTCCCCCTCCTCCCCCCCCCCTCTTGTTTTTTCTTTCTCTCAAAAAAAAAATAAAATTTTTTTTTTTTTTTTAAATAAAGGATATTTTTATGGAGCTAGAGAATTCTAGGTGGATAGTTTTTTCTTTCATTTCTCTAAAGACGTAGTTCCATTGTTTTCCATTAGAAATCTGACGTCCTCTCTCTTTTTCTCTGTAGGTAACATGTCCTTTTTCTCTGGCTGCTTTTAAGTTTTCTCTCTATCATTGATTTTGAGAAATTTGATTATGATATCCCTTGGAGTCCTTTTTATGTTTCCTGTGCTTAGGGTTTGTTGAGATTTTAGGAGTTTGTAGCCTTTGTCAAATTCGGAATGTTTCTGGCCACTATTCCTTCACTTTTTTTTTTTTTTTTTTTTTTGCTGCACCCTTCCCCCCTCCCCTCTCCCTCAGGGGCTTTGCTACCCCCTTTATTACCTCTTTGTTACATTTAACAAATTATCCTTTAAATTAAATCTTAACTAACTGAAGTTACCTCACAACTCCCTTATGTTCTTTTTATGCTTAAAATTCTTTTCCTCTCTGTTTCATTTTGGCCTTTGAGTGGCCAATTTTTATTATTATGCCTTTAAATCCACTAATCTTTTCTCTGCAGTGTGCAATCTCCTAATCCCATTCAGTGTATTTTTCATCTCTGATACTCTAGTTTTTGTCTCTAGCCATTCAATTTTGGCACTTTAAAAGATCTTCTTTTAACGTTTTGGACATATGGAATACAATAACAATAACTTGTATCTCTTTTCCTTCTGATTCTAAGATTTGTATCAGATCTGGCTTGATTTCCATAGATTGACTATTTTCTTCATTATGGGTCCTCTTTTCCTGCCTTTTTGCATGCCTGGTAATCTTTGATTAGATGCCAGACATTGTGAATTCACTTCGTTGAGTCCTGGATATCTTTGTATTCCTTTAAATCTTCTTGAGCTTTGTCCCGGGATGCAGGTAGGTTATTTGGAGATAGTGATTTTTTCAGGGCAGAGCTCAGTCTAGGGTCAATTATTCTTCACTCCAGGGTAAAACCTTCTTAGCAGAACCCTGTGGATTATGAGTTTTCCCACTCTGGCTGGTGGGAATAGGCACTGTCTTTGGCCCTTGTGGATGACTTTTTCCCCTGGGCTTCATTAGTCTCTTCACAGGCACAAACTGATCTGAGCCCTGCTGAATACTCAAAGGAGCCCCTCTGCAGGTCTCCAGGCTTTCTTTCTCTGTGCAGCATTCTCTTCTCCGATCCAGGTGATAATGGTCTGGAGTAGTAGGAATGGAAAACAAAAAGAGAATGGATTTGTAAAACTGTAAGCAAATAAAAAGACTTGGGAGCAGCCAGTGAGAAGAGAACTGGAGTGTGGAGTGGGGCTACTCGTGGTGTGGTCCCTGACGGTGGTGGTCAGTGAGGAGAAAGGAAATTGAGACCATTGAGGAACGTTCACAACAATTAGAGTAGATTGTAGTTTGGATTGTATGTTTCATAGATTGCAGCTTGGATTGTATGTTTCATTTTTCCACATTATTGTATTTTCCAAGAAAATAAGTCTGACAGATGGAAATGAAAAACAAAACAAAAACCTGGCCCTTTGTCGCAGGTAAACTGAGAAGGAAGGAGTGACCTGGAGAGTTTGGGAGGATGGGAGGTGGGGGCAGATGAGATTTTTAGCTCACGTAGGTTTCTGCTGAGGAAACTGAAGGTCATTGACAGGATCCTGGCAACTGTGACTTACGCTAACACTTAATATGAGCCAGCACCACATTGGGCTCTCCGCTGGGATCCCCAGTTTTGTCCTCTCCACAGCACCCTCTACCAAGGAACCCACAGGGTCAGGTGACCAGCCAACCTCTCGTTTCTGGGAAGTGGCGAAGCCCAGGACCTGACCCTGGTTGCTTTTCTATTTTCCACCTTCTGCCTTGTTCCTCGGCCCACTAAGGCTGCACCAGCCTGGGAAATCCAGGTTGATTGTTTCATTTGTATGGAACCAATTTGGTTGGTTTTTCTGTTGGTTTGTATTAGCGGTTCACTTTAAGAGTTAGCCTTTTCTGGAAGAAGCTGTTTGAAGAAGTAGATGAGGTAGAATTCGGTGCGATAAAGCAAATGGTGCATAGCTTGCCTTCATCACAAGTGGCCACTGGATACTTGAAATGTTCTTGTTCAAGTACTTGAACTGAATTGTAACCATTTAAAAAAATTTTTTTTTTAAGATTTTATTTATTAGAGAGAGCACAAGCAGGAGGAGCGGGAGAGGGAGAAGCAGGCTCCCTGCTAAGGAGGGAGCCCAATGCAATGCAGGGCTGGATCCCAGGACCCTGGGATCATGACCTGAGCCAAAGGCAGATGCTTAACTGACTGAGACACCCAGGCGCCCCATGTTTTTAAAATTTTAATTAACTTAGATTTACATATGAATAGCCACAGACGGCTGGTAACCAGTGGACAGCACTGATAGAAGTTACCCTCTTGGGCCAGTACAATAACAACAAAATCTAAACAGTTGCTCATTTTTACTTCCTTTTTTCGGGAGCTCCTCTTGTGGCTAGGAAAACCTTCCCTTTTTACTTTTCAGGGAGGTATATTGGACACTGAAATTTGTGATGAAGTCTTAGAGCTCAGGGCCAATTACTTTTCCAGAATAGACAAGTCGTTCCTATTTCTGGAGGGAAAGGAGAATGGTGAATATGGCATGTTTATTTGTCAGGTTACTTGGCCGACCTCTCTTGGTGACATCTGTGATTGTGGTCACACTTTCCTTCATTGAGCTACACTGGCTTCATCCAGAGTTTTCTTTTCAACAGAAGGGGCCCCCGAAGGTGAATATAAAATATCTGTTCACTGTCAATGGGAAATGGCCTTGTGATGAGTCTGTACATTTATTAGTCAGTATTTTCTAAACTTGTTGCAATTGGAAAAGAAGGAGCACCTTTGACTACTCTAAAGCTCTGGGAAAACTGTTTCTTTGGTATATTTTTGGTGTGCACATCACTAGGTGTTTCCTGGTGGGAGGAATTCCTCTGCCAGAAGCAGGAGGATCCTCAGACTGAATTATAAAGATGGGGCACCGACCTGTCTTCCCCCGCACAGTTGTGTTGGTCGCTCATTGTTCAGGGATGGTCTAGATCTTCACACTTTTGTTTGACCAAGACGAATCTTGGCAAGGGGAAATGCTGGTTCAGAGACTGGCCTGAGGCATCACCTGTCTTAGTGTGGTCCCTGGACCAGCCCCTTGAGCATCACCTGGGGAGGGGAGGGTCTCAGGCCCCTCCCAGACCTTCTAGATCAGAGTTGGGGGGGGGGGATGGGGCTCAGCAGTCTGTGCTTAACAAACCCACCAGGTGCTTCTGAAGAGTGGGGAAGAGGTTTGATGGGCAAGGCCAGGAAATCCATCTCCTCCCCCCACCCCTGGACTGAGAGCTACTCCTTGGGGGACAAAGAGGGTATCTCACGGTGGGAAGAGTGCTGAGTTCATGCCAGAGAGCTGGGTTCAAATCCTAACTCTTAGCCACTGTGGGCAAGTGTGCCTGACGGATTTAGCTTTTGCATAACGGTAGATGGGCATTAAAGTGCCTCAGGGGCGAGGGTTACAGGGTTAGCGAGTGACGGGACCCAAGCCAGCCTCCTCCTCCTCCTCCGCTAGCCGGCCTGGCTCTCAGTGGGTTGTGCAGCAACAAGCTGTCCTGGTCCGGGCTGTGGTTGGTGCCACCTAGTGGTGGTTGGCTGCTCTAGCGTGTGTGTCAGTGAGGGACCGTTCCGGGTTCTGGATCCTGCCACCGGCATGGAGGGTGGCAAGTGATTCCAGGAATTTCCAGGTTAGTTGGTGTCTGTGTCATTGGCCAGACCTGGAGTGATTCAGCCTCAAGAGTACTTGCCCTCTGCCTTCCTGCTTTTGAGGACGAGAAGCCTCCGGATGCCTGGCTCGTTTAGTCAGTAGAACGTGTAGCTCTTGATCTCGGGGTCGTGAGTTCAAGCCCCACGCCGGGTGTAGGGATTGCTTAAATAAATACACATTAAAAAATGAAAATTCCTTTCTCCGTTCCCTGGTAGGAAGAGAATAAGTGGATTCCACGTGTAGATGTGCACTCCCAGGCATTTAATCGTGTGGGTGGTCTCGTGGCACAGTGGGACAAGCATGCGCTTCAGGGTCAGACAAACCTGGGTTCCCATCCTGCCCACTTACTACTCTGAGCCTCAGAATGTACGAAGCGGAGGTGACGTTCATCCCATCAGTATCATGTTTTTATGAAGAGAAAAGGAAACCCAGAAAGTGGGAGCAGTCCTGGGGCGTCCTTTCCAGCGATTCCCAAGGATAATTAATTCTTGCATCTGTGCACTGCTCCGTGATATTGACACATGACGGGTTTTATTTCTACCTCATTCTTTGGTGAACGGTTTCCACACTTGCTGAAACCAAAAACCTACAGTGAGTGACAGGGAGGGATCTGTGCACTTGCCTGTAAAGGGCGTGGGGTGGGACAAAGCCAGAAAGGAGGGCTGATGGTGCGGTAACGTGTGGTAACGTGTGGCAACATGAAACGTTTTTAGACTTGTTAATATATGGAAGTTGTAAACACGGTATTTGAAACCTACAAGGCAAGCAAGAGATGTTAGGGTTTTATTTTTTTCTCCTACTGATAAAATACAAACTAATTTGGTGTGGGATCTAGTTTCTCAACTTAGTTGGTCTTTTAAAACTGAGGTAAAAGGTGGAGTTTGAGTCCTTCAGAGCACACTTAGGGCCCCACTCTTTCCCTATGGGGGTGTCCTTTATTATTATTATTATTATTATATTATTATTATTATTTTGGAATAGAAGAAAAGCATATGCAACCTTTAAGCCCTTTCCTTGGCCTTCGGGGTCTGGACATGGGACTTCTCAGCTCTGGGAACCGGCAGCAACAGGATTTGTCTAGCCAGCTGGGAAGTTTTTTAGAGGACGATTAAAGTAAGTCCTACCTGCGCATTAGTAAAAGTTTGGGGAAGTGTAGGAAAGAATCAAGAAGCACACAATTAGCAAACAAGGTCCCCCTCTCCACAATCATGCAGATACCAGATATGTCCACCAGAGGCACTATCACTCTTGGGCAGATTTTTTTTTTCCAGTCTTATTTTTCTTTGAATTTCTTCTTTACATAGTTGAGATACACAGTTTTTAGATTTTGCTTTATTACTTTTCATATTATTACATAAGGGTTTTCTTTTATTTATTTATTTATTATTTTTATTTTTTTTAAAAGATTTTATTTATTTATTTGACAGAGAGAGACACAGCGAGAGAGGGAACACAAGCAGGGGGAGTGGGAGAGGGAGAAGCAGGCTTCCCGCTGAGCAGGGAGCCCGATGCGGGGCTCGATCCCAGGACCCTGGGATCATGACCTGAGCCGAAGGCAGACGCTTAACGACTGAGCCACCCAGGTGCCCCAAGGGTTTTCTTTTAAAAATTAAAGTCTTGGGGGCACTTGGCTGGCTCAGTCGGTAGAGCATATGACTCTTAATCTCAGGGTGGTGAATTCAAGCCCCACGTTGGGCACGGAGCCTACTTTAAAAAACAAAAACAAAAACAAAAAACTAAGGGCACCCAGGTGGCTCAGTCAGTTGAGGCCTCTGACTCTTGGTTTCCATTTGGATCTTGGTCTCCGGGGTCGTGGGATCGAGCCCCACGGAGAGCCCCATGTGGGGCTCTATGCTCAGTGCAGAGTCTTCTTGAGATTCTTTCCCTTCCTCCCTCTCCCTTCCCCTCTGCTCCTCCCTGCCCTCATGCACGCCCTCTCTCTCAAAATAAATCAATGAATAAAAATCTTTAAAAAAACAGAAGCATTGTTTTTCAAATGATTAAATCTCTAATTCTAGAAAAATTTAATATAAGTGTATGAAAGCAAAATGTGAAATTCTAATACCGTGCTACAGGTGTCTCTAATAGAAAAAATGTCAAATATCGAAATGTATGAAGTAGTAAGAGGAATTCCCTTTAATACAACCCACCAGTGCTACACAGTACTAGATAAGTTTAAAGAACCCTATCGGCCGTGCAGTTTCCTGGTAAAATACCATCTACCAGTGCCAAGCGCTGTCGGTTTCAGCATGCAGCAGAATTCTAGGGTTTTCTCTCCTTTGTATATCAGTGTGTATGTGTGTATGTGCGTAAGTTACTGAAATGGAATTGTACAGTTGTCCAGCTTGCATTTTTCATTGGCTAACGTATTTTGAGTAACCTTCTATAGTATAAGCATTCGCCAGTCCCAGTAAAACACCTGTTTGAACGGTACTTTAAATGGCCACGTAATATTTCATCATTTAGACGCTCTGTTTTCTGTAGTCATTTCTCCTAAGGCTTCCAATGTGGACCTAAGTAAATATTTATTCACATTTCTGATTCTTTCCTTAAGCTAAGTCCCAGAGAGCCTCACCGAGTCAGCGATAAACATTTTTAAAGTTTCCCCTCCGGGGAGAGTTTATCATTTTACACTCTCATCAGTAGCTTGCAGAAATATGCCAGGACAGCAGCCATAAATGAACGTGATCCTTTAAAAAATCTTTGTTGATGTTACAAGTGAAAAAGCTCTTGTTTGTGTTTCTTAGAACACTAGAGCACTCGGGGCTCAGGCGTGTTTAATAATCCTCCTCTATGATTTCTGGAACAGAGGTAATATACCCTCTATTAAAACAGAAAGTTAATTCCCAGCTCAGATTCCTTAGAACTTCCCAGACCCCATTCCTGGAACCAGAGCTCGGTGTTCTCTGCCTTGGCTCAGGAGCCTTATCTCTGTCTAGGAAGTCCTATGCTGTTTCCAGACGGCCCCCTCGCTCTCTCCAGTGGCCACTGCGGGACCTGCAGCCTCGCCTCCTTTCCTCTCGGAACTGGGAGCAGCAAAACAGGCCAGCCCCACTCCCAGGCTGGACTTGGGTTTTCCTTGTGGTCAGACAGTGTGGGCATCGTTTTCCTTCGTGGTGGGCTATTTGTGTCCTTCCTGTCGCCGTGGCTGCCCAGGGAGGGACTGGAGGCTCCCACCCAGGTTCCTGATGGGGACAAAAAGTGGAGAGAGGCTATTCTAGTTAGTTCTCATTTTCCTTTGTGAGTCCTCTTGAATATTTTTATAGAGGGGAAAGTTCCAACTAAGTGAGAGAATTATAAATGAACTTCCATGGCTGTAAAGGTGAGTTCTGTTAGTGAACCCTGAAATCATTTAGTTATAAGTGCTCCTTCTTGTTACCCTAGTTTCTCAGAGTCAGAAAATGCTTGCAAAGGTTCTAGAACCTTCCAGAAGTGAGTGTAACTAACTTTGAGGGAAGGACAGGAGAGAAGGTTTGGAGAGCTAAAGACTTGCACTGCAGCCTTCTAGCATATGCCCCATCGCTCTTTCCACACTCCCTCACCCTGTTATAATTTGTTTCAGGCTATGGAAATAATATATAGTCATTGCAGGAAGAAAAAAAACTAAAAATCACCCATTTTCTATACTCAGAGATAATGACTATTAACACTTGGTATACATTTGGTGTGTATGAACATACACATAATTTTGTATTCGTGTAGGTGTGTGAGCATGTTTTTCTGTGTCTGTTACACGCACACAAACATGCTTTTATACCACCTTTTAAAGTATTTTAAATATCTCTCTGTGTCATCAAGTCTGTTTTTGAAAACAGTCTTTTTTAATGGCCTCATAATAGTATAAATGCTATCATTTACTTAATAGGAATTAGATATTTGCTTAATGCTCATTTTAAAGCTATTTTATTTTTTAATTTTTTTAATGTTTTTTAAAGATTTTATTTAGAGAGGGTGTGCACACACAAGCAGAGGGAGGGGCAGAGGGAGAGGGAAAGAGAGAATCTCGAGCAGACCCCCCGTTGAGTGTGGAGCCTGACATGGGGCTCGATCTCATGACCCTGAGATCGTGACCTGAGCCGAATTCAAGAGTCTGATGCTTAACCAACTGAGCCACCCAGGTGCCCCTCAGCTGTGTTAAGTAATGTTGAGATGAAGATCCTTTAAACAAGTCCAACTCTGATTATTTCCTTAGGATAAATTCTTGCAGTAGAATTTTTGAGTCAAAATAATCTGAATTTTCTAAATCCCATTGATATTTGATACCAAATTTTCTCTTATAAGCTTGTTCCAATTTCTACTATCCCTCACAGACTGAAGAGTGTCTTCAGTGTGATTACTAACACTCAGTGGTATTTTTCACCTTTGCCAGTCTGACAGAGGATGGTATATTATTTTAATTTGCAATTTTTTTAATCATGAGAGAAGTTAAAATTTTTCTGTTTGTTGCTCATTCATACTTTATCATTTGTTTTGTTTTCCCCATTCTTTGCCTATTTTTCTTTTTCTTTTTTTTAAGATTTTATTTATTTATTTGAAAGAGAGAGTGAGCACGAGCAGGGGGAAGGAGGGGCAGAAGGAGAGGGACAAGCGGACTACCCACTGAGCAGGGAGCTGGACATGGGGCTCGATGCGGGGCTCAGTCCCAGGACCCTGGGATCATGACCTGAGCCGGAGATAGATGCTTAACTGACTGATCCCCCCAGGCGCCCCTCTTTGCCTGTTTTTCTATATCAGACTGCTAATTGAGTTATTTGCATATTGGGGTAGGTTAAGTTGTTTTTTGTCCTGTAGTGCAGATGTTTTCTCTGGTTTGGCATTTGCCTTTGGTTTATAGTATTTCACCTATAGAATGTGTGTGTGTTTTTGTGTATAGTTTCAAACTACAGCAAAGTACAGTAGGAAATAACCCTTGTTTACCTGCCACCCAGAATGCACGGACATTTATACATTGTCCTTTTGACTTATTTCTGATAAAGGAAGTAGAATATTACAGATAAATTGGAATCGTCCTGGTTCCCCTTCCCATATTCCATTTCCCCCTTCCCCAGGACAGCTGCTGTCATGGATTGAGCGTATGGATCCTTCCAGTCCCAGTTTTTCTTGTGTTATCACATATACAAGTATCATAAACAATATACGGTACTAGTTTGTGTGTGCATATGTGTTCATTCATGCTTTAACTTACATAGATACTACACATAACTCATATATATCATTGAGCAATTCTCCTTATTTGCACAGCAGTGTGTTCAGTTCAATTCATAATGATATATACAAATCTAGTTCATGCATTTTGACTGCTGTGTACTATTGCATCCATTGACTATGACTCCAAATTCTTCTTCAATGTATTTATCAATTTTTTCTATATTGAAGAGCACTGAAGATGCTTCTGGGTATCTAGGTTTTCTTTGCAATGCTGCAGTGAACGCCTGTACGTGCTTCTCCTTCTGCACGTTAGGAGATCCTCTCTCAAAGGGCATCCGTAGGAGTACGTGGTGGGTCATGTGGATTTTCAGCTCTCTGGGCTCTTGCCAAATTCTTCCCCGGGTGCTCATGCCAACTGACACTCCTACCAGCAGCCGGAAAGACTTCCTCTTCCTTGTCCCACACCTTCACCAAGACACGGTACTGTCAGGCTTAGTGATTTTAGCCCACCCAGGAACGAGATAGCATCTCCTTGTGGTTTTAATTTGCATGTCCTGATTCCTGGTGGGGTTGAACATCTTTTAAAGTGGTTACTGCCTCAAGTTTAACAGATTTTCTCTTTGCATTCTCAGCTTCTTATCCTTTGCTCACTTTATCTTTGTCGGATGGGTGGTTGGTGTTCTTTATGTTTTAGATGCTACTGCCTTGTTATATGTATTGTAGCCATCTTCTGGTCCCTGGTCAGCCTTTCCCTTTATTTCTTCAGTTAGACCACTGGTGAGCCTTCCTCCTAGGAGACGGAGGTGAGGTCACATTCTATCCTCAAGGAGTGCAGTATATATTCAGAGTATTAAAAAGTTCTAAAGGAACCGATCAGAGGGTTGGGGAGACACAGAGACAGCCGTGGGTCTTGCAGCAACAAGCAGGACACCAAGAAGGGTCTGGGCTGGCCAGGAGAAGGGCGGGGCCTTCCTGGGGAGGGGGTGCAGGGGCAGGACCGTGGACAGTCAGCCCTAGAGCCATCGTCCTTCCACGCCTCTGCCTACTCCTTCTCCTTGTTCTCTCCATACGGCCTCCAGTCTGCCGCCCCTGACCCGCTCTTTCTGTCTCCCTGCTCAGAGCAGCTTGGCTTTTCAACAGCTTTGTCTTTTGAACTTTGTATATGTTGTTTTAGGTTGAGCAGAAGTTTGGATTTTTGATTTCCTATTGACCAGCCTTTACCTTTACAAGGTGTGCCTTTTATACCTCAACAGAGAAATCCTTTGCCATGCCCAAGTCAAAGACACCTGCTCGCATTTTCTTAGGATAACTTTTGTTTTTCACGGAGGTCTTTAATCCCTCTGGAGCTTTTTGCTTTTGTAGTTAAACTTCTTTCCCTTTTTTGGTGGCTTTTCCTCTGCCTCGATACTTTCCAGGCCCTCTCTAAGCTCCAGCAGGTCTATGTCACCAGGCTTTTCTCTGTCGCCTTGTGCTCTTTGGCTACTCTGGGGGGGGGGGGGTCCCAGGCGAGGCACTCCGTGTTTATCAAGGGGGTTTCTCTGTCTTGAGCACTGGTAGCGTTTGCGACATTGGTGAGTTTGGTTTCATGTCGTGGACGCTGGCTCCAAGGGTCTAGTGATTCCACTAGAGTTCAGAATTCATTCAGTTTTGGAAACTTCCACGGTCCATTGCGTATGTGTTGTGCCTGGTGCTAGAAGTGTTCTCAGATCTGGGAATGCTGTGGGGTCATGGACCCAGGGTCTCCTACAAAGATGCTCCTGCTTAACCTTGAACATGAGACCCTCTGTATTTTTTCATAAGGGATCAAGGGCATTGATAAAGTATGCTGTTCTTGTCAGTGTCCCAGCTTTATGGAAACTGAAGTTACACCTAAGCAGCCGGGGTGCTTTGAATTTTTCCCCACCCTTCCTCACCCCATTTAGATCAGGAGAAAACAAGAAAAATCATTATCCGTCCAACAATGTGTAGTTTCTATATAGTCGAGATGAAAAGAGACACGAAAATAAGAAAAATAAAGTTGACCAATTTATAGGACTTTCCTGATAGGCTGTCACCAGTGTCCCCTGGAGAACAGGTCAAAGGTAACATCCCAAACACCTGTGGGAAACAGCTTCACAACAGACTGTTGCCCTGTACCCCCCCCCCCCCGAGGGTGCCTCTGCCATCCCCTCACCAGATGTCTCGCTGGCTTCTTTCTCAGCGGAGAGGAAGCGGGAGAAGTGGGCGTAGGATGATTCCCAAGGCCATACTGGTGTCCCCGGCTACACAGCACCCGCCAGGGGCCTGGCCTCCCGGCCTCTGCCTGCCCATCGCCAGGCGCCACCAGCAGCTTTCCGTAATCACACACCCTAGTGACAGTTGGCATTTTTAGCATGCTTGTTTCTGTTTACACATACTTTGCCTGCCTTTTCTCCTTTTTTCACTGCCTACAACATCTCCTCTTCACCCTGCCTTTGTGTTTTTTCCTTAGGCCGGAAGCTGAGGGGAAAAGCCTTTTATTTTGTCAACGGCAAAGTGTTTTGTGAGGAAGACTTCCTGGTGAGTTTGTTACCCAAACCTCCCCTGCCTGCAGTCCTGACCAGAGTCAGGGGCAGGGGCCTGTGGGGCCAAAGACTGTGGCTTCTCTCCGTGATCCCCGGCGCGGGCGGGGAGCTGAGTGCGGCCAGAGAAGGGGGTCCGCACTTTCCTTCTGTAGATGCACCGGGTGGCCCTTGTTCCCGAAGCAAATGACAAACCGCAGAGCTTTGTGCTTGGAAGGGACTTGAGGGCCACTGGGCCTGTCCTCTTGTGTTCTGCCCGTTTCTGCCTGCCCCACCTCCCTCTTAAACCTCGGGACTGGGGTTCAGGCCTTCGTTCCTTCCAATCCCGGCTGCTCTCCGTGGGCATCCAGCCTCTGTCGTGCTTCCAGAGTCCGGCTGCGTACCAGTGACCCCCAGGCCTGAGCTGCGGCCCCCGTCAGCACCCCTCAGGCCCGCTGCTGACATCTCCCTGGCCATTGGACGGTGCCCTGGGCTGGCCCCCAGCCCTTCCCAGGCCGCTTGTCTGAAGCAGAAGCCTCATGTTACCTGAGAAGTGTGGACCCCTCCTCCTTCCCACCTCTCCCAGAATGTGGCTGAGCACTGATCCTTGTGCCACCACAGCCTCCCTGGGCCAGCTTAGCTGCCACGCTACCTGTGTGTCAACCCAGCTCACCCAGGCCCCACGTGTCTAGGGTTCAAAGCATGCGCAGAAGCCGTGTTCCGGAGCCTGCCTCGCGCCCCTGCACAGCCTCAAGCCTTTGTGCCTCGGCCTGTGCCGTTTCCCCTGGCTGGGGTGTCTTCACCCTTTCTTTGCCCGGATACCCGACGACCTTGTCCCCCTCCCCGGCACCGAGCGCCCCTCCTCTGTGGGGCCGCCACACCTGGGCTCCCCCGGCCGAGCAGGAAGCAGACGGAATCCTGTCCTTACCCCTTGTAGGCTGTGTGACCTTGTGAAAGTCATTTAATCCTCTCTGAGTTTCCCTTGTTTTCATCTGAGGAATGGTATGATATATACCTTGTTTTAAGAATTGTTTTAAGGAGGGGCGCCTGGGTGGCTCAGTCGGTTAAGCATCTGCCTTTGGCTCAGGTCGTGATCCCAGGGTCCTGGGATCGAGCCCTTCCATCGGGTTCCTTGCTCAGCGGGAGTCTGCTTGTCCCTCTCCCTCTGCTCCTACCCCTACTTGTGCTCCCTCTCTCTCTCTCTCTCAAAAAATAAAATAAAATAACGTCTTAAAAAAAAAAAAAAGAATTGTTTTAAGTAATACAGCCTGCATCAGACTCCCCTGATGGACTTGTGAAGACATACATGTTACCAGGTCCCCTCCCAGAGTTTCTAATTCAGTAGGTCTGGGGTGGAGCCCAAGAATTTGCATTTCTTACAAGTTCCCAGGTGATGTCAGGGAGCTCCTCTTTGAGAACCACTGGCTTAGAGATTAAAGCCTGTCTATGTACAGCCTCTTACACAGAGCCTGGCATGTTGTGGATGCCCAGATGCAGCTGTTGTTAGGGTGAGTGGTATTGGTATTTGTAATGGCTTTGTGGCAGAAGATATGCCATGATTCATCACACAACTGTTGTTGTCCTCTGGGAAACGACAGATTCCTGTATAGAGTGACACATCTTTCTGAGAAGTTCCTTGTCATCCTCGTGACTGGTGGGCAAGGGGTTGCTGGGTCATCTGTCTTGCCTGGCTTTAACTTTCTTTTCTGCTTCCTCTGCAGTACTCTGGGTTCCAGCAGTCTGCTGACAGGTGTTTTCTTTGTGGACATCTGATCATGGACATGGTGAGTAGGGTCAGTGGAACAAGATGATGGCACGGTGGGAGGGGGAGGCATTCACAGAAAAAAGAAACTAACAGTTGAAAACTGTGTTTCCTACCTTGATTTATGGTTGCATCTGGTTTTGTTAAGAGAAGACCTGTGTAAGGCAGCTGCTTGCTCTACAAGAAGCCACGTTGTTGGCTTTTACTGGTATTAGCATCCTTAATCATGTAGTCCACCACAGTGTTGTGTTTCTGATGATGCTCTTTTCTCTGGGCTGTTTGGATCACACCGGCCTCCCTCTGATTTTCTGTGATCCTTGTGGTGTCCCGGGTGAGATGCCAAATGCCAAACTTCATCTCCCTTGGAGTTGGGTACAGAAAGTTGGATAAACACAGTTGTTTGTGCTTCATGTTCTGCCTGGCTCTATCTGTTCCTAAGATGAGTTTTGGGGGCCTGTCATTAGTTCTGAGACAGCAGAACAAGAAGCAAGTTTTATACATTCTGTTCTTCACTCAGCCACTGGCTCTCTGAGCTTGTCTTGGGCCTCAGTATCTTTATCTCTTCAGTGGGGACAGTTTTTCTTTCCTGGCCTCCTTATAGGGTAAGGTTGTGAGGTTAACAAATGCAGAATACTTAGTCTGTCTCAGGGATCAAACTGTTCACCATTGGAGATCAGGCCTTAAGAATTTCTTTAATATGCTGGTTAAAGAAAATTATTATACAATATTCTTTTAGTCGGAAAGAGGTAAATCCCTCTCTAAGCTGACCCATTAATTCCATTCTGGAGAAGGGAATTGCTAATCATTGCTATTTTTTTTTCTTTTACCTCTCTTATTGAGAAACAACTCCTAGAGTAAAGGGTATACATCTTAAGCATACAGGTGAATAAAGTTTTGCATATGCACATACCTGACCCCACCCAGGTCAAAGTGTGGATGTTTCCCACATCCCACACCCCAGAAACTTCCTTCTTGTCTTCCTCCCAGTCCAGAAACCCTCCTCCAAAGGTACCCTCTATTCTGAGCTCTGTTGCCCCAGATTTGTTTTGCTGGTCCTGGAACTTCATATAAATGGAATTACACAGTATAGAGTCCTTTGGGTCTGCCTTTTCTCACTTAGAAAATGTTTGTTGTTGTTGTTGTTGGTTAAATATTTTATATATTTGGTAGAGAGAGAAAGAGAGAGGGCAAACACAAGCAGGGGGAGTGGCAGAGGAAGAGGAAGAAGCAGGCTCCCCACTGAGCAGGAAGCCTGATGCGGGGTTCAATCCCAGGACCCTGGGATCATGACCTGAGCCGAAGGCAGATGCTTAACTGACTGAGCCACCCAGGGGCCCCTTTGTTGTTGTTTTTGGGGGGCAGCAGGGGCAGTGGGAGAGGGAGAGAATCTTAAGCAGGCTCCATGCCCAGCGAAGTGGGGCTCGATCTCACGACCCTGAGATCATGACCTGAGCCAAAATCAAGAGTCGGACGCTTAACCGACTGAGCCACCCAGGCGCCCCTAGAAAATGTTCTTGAGGTTCATCCATGTTGTTGCCTGTGTCAGCAGTTCATTTATTTTCGTTGCTAGGTAGAATTCCATTGTATGGATATAGCAGCTTGTGTATCTGTTGCTCTGCTGATGGGGTTTTGGGTGGTTTCCAGTTTGAGGCTATTTAGGAATAAAGCTGCTGTGAAGCCTGCCCTGTTCATGAGGAGAACCTGCTGTTGCCCAGGCTCGGACACACCACAGCGGAGCTTAGCCCTGAGAGGGCCGGGTCCTCGTTGTAGCCAAGACCTCCCTGGGAGCATGGCCCTCCCTCCATTCCCACAGGGGAGGCCGGCAGGAGCCACACACCCTCACCCCTACCTTCCACAGACGCCAGCCAGACTCCACAGGCATCCGATTCTTGGGCGGAATTGGTCCTCAATTTTAGAGTCCTTCTGACAAACCCACTGCATATGAGGTCAACGGTGTCCAAATGTATGAGCATGATTATACACTATTTTTTATTTCCAGGTATCCTAAGCCTTCTTAGGGCCTCGTGATTCATAGAACTCCATTAGTCAGGGCTCAGCGGGATGGTTCTTCTGCTCAATGTGGCATTGCCTGGGGTCACTTATGCACTGGTGCTCAGCTGGTATCCCAGTTGAGTGCCCAAGATGGCCTCTCCCCTGTGGCCGCTGACCTCATTCAGTCGTCTAGCTTGGACTTCCTACAGCAAAGGAGGGAGGGAAGCTGCCAGGCTTCTTAAGTCCTTGACTCCGAAATCTCTCCACATCATTTCTTCCTCATTCTGTTGCTCACAGAACATCACAAGGCCGCTCTCAATACACGGCGGGGTGGTGAGGGGGGGTACTCTCCTCCACTTCTTGAAGTGAGGACCAGCCTTGCATGCAGGAAGGGAAGTAATGAAGCTTTGGAGACCATCTCTACCCCACGAGAATAATGCCAAGTTGAACCTGGGTCCTTGCAGGTCTTCTCTAGGACTTGAAAACTTTTAGCAATGTCTGTCTGGTAGTGACACCCACTTTAAAAAAAATTTTTTTTTTTTTTTTAAGATTTTATTTATTTGCGAGAGAGAGAATGAGAGACAGAGAACATGAGAGGGAGGCGGGTCAGAGGGAGAAGCAGACTCCCTGCTGAGCAGGGAGCCCGATGTGGGACTCGATCCCGGGACTCCAGGATCATGACCTGAGCCGAAGGCAGTCGCTTAACCAGCTGAGCCACCCAGGCGCCCGTGACACCCACTTTTAAAGACAGAACCCTTAACTGCTGCCAAGAATTTTTATAATGCCAGAAAAGATTCCTTCTGACACCATTCTTGGTTCTTTAAGAGAAGCAACCAGTTGTCCAGTTCTTTGTATAAATTGTCCTTGTCCCCCTCACCTCCCTGGTTAGTAGAGGGGAATGCTCTGAGCGTGCAGGTTGAAACTGGGCATTTCCCCCACATTAAAAAGAATTATCATAGCGAGTCAGCATGCAGCAAAAGGCATCTGTGTCCTGCCACACTTCAGGCACATTGTGGGTGAAGTTCATTTAAGGGTCTCTTCCGCCAAGACAGTGTTAGCCAGGGAGCAAAATGCATTCTGAGGTCCCCATTGCCAAGTGGACTTTGGAAGCCCAGCCTGTTGTGTGTCCTATTCTGGCAGCTTCCCGCAGGTCGAGAGGGGCCTCAAAGGTTAGTGACGCACCAGAGGGAACGAGGAAGCTAGAGAGCTGAGCCTTCAGAGGAAGAAGGGAGAGCGCACGAAGCCTCCAGCTTACCTCTGTGGCTGCAGCATGTGAGGTGTGGCGTTGGCCTTGGGGGGAAGCAGGTCTTGGGCACTGGCAGGCCCACACCTTTCCTGCAGGTGTCACACACACCGGCACAAACTCAAACCAGTGGTTCTTCGATTTTAGCATGCATTGGAATCATATTTCGAAAACACCAACCGCTGGGCTTGACCCTAGCGCTTCTGATTCTGGAGATCTGGGATGGGCCCTGAGAATGTACATTTTTTAGCAAGCCTCCAGGTGATGCTGGTCCTGTGGCTCCAGGGACCACACTTTGAGATGCACTGACTTAATAGGAAAACAGTTTGATGTCACCGAGCAAGGGGGTTGGAGGTAGGCAGTTCTGCAGGGAGGTAATTTGGTCACTTGCTGACGTCACCAAGGATATTTTTCGCACGTCTTCTCTCTCCTGCCCTGCATGTGTGGGCTCTGTCCTGGTTCCAGGACAGCTTCTTACCTCTCCAGGCATCACAACGAGATCAAATGACACTAAGAGGAAGAAGGTTTATGGGACTTTCTCTACTTTGTGTTTTAAAACAATAGCAATAGGGCGCCTGAGTGACTTAGTTGGTTAAGCGTCCTACTCCCGATTTCTGTTCAGGTCATGATCTTGGGGTCCTGGGATTGAGCCCTACATCGGGCTCTGCACTTGGCAGGGAGTGCGCTTGGGGATTCTCTCCCTCTGCCCCTCCCCCTGTGCTAGTGCATGCGGTCTTTCTCTCTCTCTCTCTCTCAAATAAATAAATCTTAAAAAAAACAACAACAACAACAGCAACAAAGAAGCTTTGCTTATGCTTGGATTTGGAATGATCAGCGGTTGAGTCATAGCTTCTGGATTATCATGCCTCGGAGTGAAAGCTGCTTAGGAGGAGGCACCTGGGAGGCAGAACTTACGAGGTTTTCTGAGCTCTGCCATTTCCATTTGGAATTAACTTTGATCCTTCCGTGGACCAGCTGCTTCCTAAATCTGGGACAAAGCCTGGCGTGGCCCTGCCTGCTTCACATCATTTCCTGCAAAGAACTGCAAAAGAGTCCTCCAGATTCTCCTCAGGAGGGTTATGCCCAGGAGAAGGATCCTGTTTGGCTCCCTCCTGTTGATACATTTACCTTGATTTGCCTTTCCCACCCCGTCCTCTCTTGACCTTGGTCCAAGCGAAACTCCGATGAGTGTGTGCTGTGCGATGTGATCGCAGAGGGACCCTCGGCTTGATGTGCTCCTCTCCTTTCCACCGTCCAACCCGTCCCCATAATCCCCGCTGAGTCCCGGCCTCTTCCTTTCTGCCTCCAGATCCTGCAGGCCCTCGGGAAGTCCTACCACCCCGGCTGCTTCCGCTGTGTCATCTGCAACGAGTGTTTGGACGGGGTGCCCTTCACCGTGGACTCCGAGAACAAGATCTACTGTGTCCGAGATTACCACAAGTAAGGAGGGGTGGGGTGCAGAGGGGCTGCAGGCCCGAGCCACACTGATCTCGCCGAGCGAAGGAGAGACACCCGCTGAGGTGCACCCGCAGGCTCTGCTTGAACCCTGAGTCCACAGTCCGGCAAAGGCGTCGTGGTTTAAAGGGTGTAGCAGGGGCCTCGGAAAGTCAGCTGACTCCAGTGCAGATAGGAACTGGTAACAGAATCATGTTTCCTGGAAAATCAGAACCCAAATCCCTATAATCAGATCCCGGTTAGGCCTCAGGAAGCCTCTGCCAAGCCCAGTGGCTCCAGCTTGACCTGACTTCACAAGGCAGCGACTCAGGGCTGGTCGCCACCACCCTCGGTCTGCCCGGGCCTGTGCTGGGCACCATGAGGGGAGTGAACAGGTTGGTCTCTATCCCTAGTCGAGTGAGAGGGTCCAGCTAGGCCTGTTACCACTGGGGAATAATCTCGAAGTGCTACTAAAACACCTCCCAGAGAATGAGCCAGACTGTCTTTTTTTTTTTTTTAATAAAGATTTTATTTATTTGAGAGAGAGAGAGTGCGCGCACGCAAGCAGGGGGAGCGGGAGAGGGAGAAGCAGATTCCCCACTGAGCAGGGAGCCCGATGCGGGGCTCGATCCCGGGACCCCAAGATCACGACCTGAGCCACAGGCAGATGCTTCACTGACTGAACCACCCAGGTGCCCCAAGCCAGGCTGTCTTGATTCGAGGGCTGGGGGTGGGGGGTGGGGGGGCGGGGGGGCGGGGTTCACTTGAAGAGGGATGGGTGGGAGGCCAGCCGTGAGGAAGGCTCAGTGTGGGCTCCAGGACCTGCCTCCTAGAAACAGCACAATACGCATTTTATTGCCTCTTTGCTTCTCCCGGCAGGGTGCTGGCCCCCAAGTGTGCAGCCTGTGGGCTTCCCATCCTTCCACCTGAGGTAAGAAGCTTTTTCAGGCCTGTTCCTGGCGTCTTCCATGACACGAATATCTCCCTGGGATCATCTACAAGATCTGTGTCTTGTCCTTACGCCTTTGACAAAATCCTTCTGAAATCTCACCTCTGACCTTAATAGTGTCCTCACCAAGAAGCCCCTTTCTTCTTGGCTGGCTTCCCCAGCCCATTGCCCTTCGTGTGCCCTATTCGTCCCTATAATCGGGTCAAACTCCCTGACTTGATAGTGACTCCCAGATTAGAAGATGAGCAGAAATCTTGCCTTTCATTCATTTTTTTTTTTTTAAAATCACTCTCCACGTAGGTGGTTTTTTTCAGTGTTGACTCTGACATTCCAGAAGGTAGAATTGCTGTCCCTCCTCCTTCCTCTCTCATCAGTTAAAAGTTGGGTCCCCCAGCTGGCCTCTTGTTCTTCCTTTCATTCCGTCCAGGGCTCAGATGAGACCATCCGTGTCGTGTCCATGGACAGAGACTACCATGTGGAGTGCTACCACTGTGAGGTAGGCCCCTCCCTGCCCAGATGCCCGAAAGTACAAGAGAAGAGCATCCCTGGGTTGACTGGGGCCTGAGATGGTCAGCAAGGTGTGGTCAAGGGCTGCCCTCCAGGTCAAGGGGTGAAGCCTGCCTTGTAGGGGAGGTTGGAGGACACGCACATGTTTGGGACGTAAAGATCATTGCTGTTTCCTCCACGTTGGTTAACTGCCAAGTCCTGAAACCATTGCAGTTGGCTCCCTGAGGCCACAGAGTGGGTGGCTCACGGGGACCACGGGTTTCACATGCCACATAGGCAGCTGTGTGATCTGGGGAACAGACACCCTCCCCTCCAGCTTATAGGCTGTTCTATCTGCCAAGAACCCCTTTCTGAGCTGACCCCTGGAAATCATGAAGAAATCCGCCCTTCCTTGGAAACAGGCATGGGTGGTGTGAAGGTGGATGGGGGCCCATCTGCCCCTTCTTTACCTTGTGTCACACCCGGGCGGGCGCCCCATGGCTGTCAGGCAGGCCCGGGGTCACCCCTCCCTGCCCCTCGTGAAGGTTGCGCACACTTTAAGTGTCCGTGGGGTTTCAGCCAGAATTAAGTGGATTCGCCCAAGGAAGGACAGTAGATTTATTTCGTGACGCTGTGGGTGGGGTGAATGGGAGAGGGGTGGGGGCGAGGTGGGGAGCTCACTGCTAGCACCAGGCACCGGAGAGCAAGGGGCCATCTGCTCATTACAGTCTGCGCTCTGCATTCAGGCCAGCGCTGGCCCATAGAAACCTGAGAGCCACGGGTCCAAGTCACGGGTGTCATTTTGTTTTCTAGTAGTCACATTAAAAAAATAAAGCGAAACAGATGGGATTCATTCTTTTAATATTTTATTCAACCCGTGTATCCAGTGTTCCTTCAATATGTGTAACCAGTATGAGGGATCTCTCATGAACGGTCTTATATTCATTGTTTGCCCTAAGTCTTGGAGGTACAGCGTAGGTATCCACCGACGTCCCATTTCCGTTCTGACCAGCCCCGGTTCAAGTGCGCGTTGGGGGCGTGTCATGCTTTCACTCGGCAGGACTGCCCGGTTCCGCGCTGGCATTCGCTGCCCGCACAGCCCGCTCTGCTGGTCCCCGGGACGTCGGCCTTTGGGTCAGTCTTGCAGTCCTTTCTGTGCTGTCCTGCTACCACTGGGCCTTTTTGCCTCCCCCTAGGACTGCGGTCTGGAGCTCAATGATGAAGACGGTCACCGCTGCTATCCCCTGGAGGACCACCTGTTCTGTCACTCCTGCCATGTCAAGAGACTGGAGCAAAGCCCCTCGTCTGCAGCTCTTCACCAGCACCGCTTCTAGCTGGAGCTGCTCCCAGGCCTCCCGTGGGAGATGACAAGACATCTGCCTGTTAGTTCCAGCGGCCCCCGGGGTGGAGCCGGGGTCGGGGGGAGAGGGGTTAGGCAGGTAAGTTTCTGCATATACGCCTGGGGTGCCTTTCCTTGAACCAGGGAGCTGAGCCCTACCTGTGTGGCATGTGTATTTTCCAAGTGCCTTTCTGCACCGCCACGCCCTGTCACATTACTCAGGAAGACACTCCAGCCGCGTGTGGCATGTGACAGGGGATCGCATCCGTGCAGCCGAAGGCACTCTCCAGCCCCTCTCGGATGGAAAGGGTCGCAGTGAGCGTGTTTCACAATATCCTCTGAAGACAGATCTCAGCTGCCGATCCATGCAGCCCTCTCCTGTCCCTTGGGAAAATCCCCACATCCAGACGCTATCCCCCCCCACCACATGCACGTACACAACATGATTTAAGACTGCATCCAGACACGTGCGTGCACACACACACACACACAGCATTATTTAAGACTTCCTGCCACCCCAGAGACTCAGTTCTTCTGTCGAATGGCTGCACATTTTCATTGCATTATGGCAAGAGGGAAGCTCTCGCGGGTGCTATCTTAGGAAGAATTTGCTTGCTAAACCAGAGCCAAGTTTTGAAATGAGTGAGCCAGGCAGGGTTTCCTCCTGGTACACTGACCGCGTTTTGTGTGCCCCTGCAAATCTTCACTCCCTTAACGGCAGCTGGGAGCCCGATGGAGATTTGCCCTGTTCCAGCAAAGTGTGCTTTGGGCCGAGGGCTTGGTGCAGGCCCCAGGCCTCCTTTGCCCAGCTGTTTACACTGTTTCTCTCTGGAGCTCTCGAGAGTCCGCGACTCCGGAGTCGCTCCCACAAAGGCAAGTCTCAGGATCCCACGTGAGGACATCTCTGTGCCTGTTTTAGTTTCTTTAATGAACCACCGGGTTTGGGCCGTCCTGCCCACCTGCTGAGAGCTAGCCCCCTTCTCCACGGGGGAGAGAGAGTGTGTGTGTGTGTGTGTGTGTGTGTGTGTGTGTGTGTGTGTGATCTCTAAGCAGCACAGGAGGGGGTGCCTCCGGATAGATGAGTGTGTTCACCTCGCACGGCTCTCCCTCACCCAATTCTGGGCACAGGCAGTGACGTGGGAAGAGACCCGTATAAGGTACACTGCTCTTGTCTGGGTTTTCTTCTTGTTTTTAATCGTCTCCCCCCGTTCTCAGTCTTCCACACACACAAAATACCTCACAGATAAGAGCTTCGCCAAACCGCAGATGAGGCACTTGGCCATTGCACTGACCTCCCAGGCCTCCGTCGGGGCGTGCGGAGTCTCTGCGTCCACGCGGGCCAGACAGCAGCCGCTCCGGGCACGGGCTGCCAGTGGGGCAGAGGGCACGTGGGTGTTACTGCCCTGATGCAGTTCATCAGGCAGGTCCCCCCGGGGTGGGAGGGCCACGCACCGGCCGGAGTTCAAGGCCGCCTGTGCACTCAGGAAGCACGGTTGGCCCAGCCTGTCACACGCTCCCGAGGCCGGACGTCCGTATCCCTGGTATTCCAATGAAAAGATGGTGTAACAGAAAAATAAAAAAGAAGGCTGGCTGGCATTTGCCCTCTCAGCCCGTGGGGAGGGCCCGCCGGAGGGCAGGGGCCGGCCTGGGAGTATGGCACCGGCGTCTGCTGTCCACCTCGTCACCTCACCCGCAGGGCAGCGGGGGGCCACAGAGGGCGGGCGGGGGGGGGGGGGCCCAAGGCACGTGGGACTCGCAGACTTGTCAGTGGGCCCACCTCCCAACTCGAGGCCGCGCTTTGATTCATTGGGTAGCAGCTGCTCTAAGATGCACAGGATTGGCCCCGAGAGTTGTCTCCTGTTCTTACATTCACTGTGTTAGACGGCCAGATGTCACTTCAGCCCAGGCTGTGGGCTTTTGTCGATTCCGTGGCACAGGCCGAGCCTCCAGAAGCCCGTGGATACGTGCGGCCGGGGGAGTGAACCCTGGGGCTGAACCCCTCTCTTCCCAGAGTCCCCAGCTCGGCTCTGGCAAGGCTGGCCGGGACGGGGTGGGGGGGGTGTCTTCACTTGGCTTTGCCAACCTAGGAACGTTTCTGGCCTTGCTGACCCACCTTGGTGCCCTTGCGAGTCCAGCAAAAGTGCAGAAAATTGCCCGAGAGCAACTGTCAGAAACAGGGATTTGTTTGCAAATTGGGCAACTAGTTTTTTAAAAAATCTGTGATTAATTTTTTAAATGATATGTTTTAAGTGGCCTTGATGGAGGTGATTCAGATAATCTGCAAATACGGTGTTTTCTACTGTTGAGGAAAGAACAATAAGAGACTTTCCAGAAGCCCGAGAAATCGGGGCGGCGAGTTGTAGGAATCTCGCGCCAGTTCTGTTTCTCAGGCTCTGGCGCTAAAGCCACGAGGGAGATGGGTCACCTGCGTGGTATCTTAGACATTCTGTAAGCTGTTAGCCAGACAGAATTGTAATGGGGTTGTATTTATAGGCACCTAGAAAGGAGACACAAGGACCTGGTAGACCAGGAGGAATTCGTTTATTTTAAAAGGTAGAGCGGATGGCCCTTCCTGAGTTCCCTAGATAGCTCTTGGACTGTAGATAAACATGGAGAATTAAGGTCTGATGGCAGACCCCAAGGCCAGCCTCCAGTCTCCCCCCTCCCCCGCCTCATTTGGCCCATAGTTTTTCCCTCCCCCCAGCGAGGACCATTCATTCAAAAGCTGCCAGGGGGGTCTGAGGAAAGCCAATCACCTGGTTTGGCCTGCCCTTCTCTCTCTGATGTTCTCCCACCTGCGGCTGGGGAAAGAGTGACGCGGTCACCTCTCACCGTGGGAGGGCATTACGCCCTGTCTGGGTCATTGCCCATACATGGCAACAGGACTTCCCACTTCTCCGTGGTCAGTGCTTGAGTGAGAGCCTCTTTCGGCCAAGTCCACTGAGGTGGGGCCACCTGTGCAGGACTTGACCCCACACCAGCCTGTTGCAGGACGCACTCGTTGCAACGCTGTCTGCCAGGAAACCCAAGTTCTTTGTAGTCTCCTCCGTGCCAGGAATCAGTTCTCATTTCCAGGTTATTTGAAGTCAGTCTTAAAAGGAATAGAATACAATGAGTAAAATATATTAGCTATCGTTCTGAGCCGGAACTGGACAGATGTGGGAAATTTCCGTATAGTGTGTGAAAATTTCACCATGCAGGGAAATTATTTTCCTCTGTATCTCTTCTTTTCCTATAAAAATTATTCAAAATTGTACTGTTACTATAAATTCTTCCAGCTATTGTTACTACAGAATTACTCAGAATTGTACTGTTGCTATAAGATTATTCAAAATATCATGCCAATAAACTGCATCAATTTGTAGACGATTAAAGTGCTCTCCAACACAATGATGCTTATTGGGTTTTCTTCTGTGCGTGTGGAAGTAAGCAGACAGTGCTTCTCGCTAACTGGATTTGGTCTTCTCTTAGAGCTCTGGATCCTTAAGGGAACACATGGGTGTCAAAACTACAAAAGGTCCCAGATTTTACCCTCCTTGCCAGCTAATAAGGTAGCACGTCATGGTTTCATGGAACGTGGCGGAAGTTATGAGACTCCTAGGTCAGAGACAAAAGGACAGGTGAATGCAGCACCAGCCAGGAGCACTTTATCAGCATTTTATCAGCATTTGAGGTTTTAATCAGCATTTACACTGACTCCCTGAGCTGTCGTCCCTCTAGGGTCCCATGAAGAGGTGCCCATACTTACAGTGGGCTGCATGACAAGAGGACACCCGAGCCTAGGGAACCTCAGTCTTACAATGATGGGTAAGCCTGCCTGAGTGTTGCTCCAGAGAGCGACTCTGTGTCTGCCACCCGAGACATCCTAGAAAAGACAGTCTGGAACTAAGGCAGTCTAGCTCACAGGATGTGCAGGAACGTGAGTGACCCTCGGAGAATCATTTTCCAAGAATCGGCAGTTCCTTCCCCTGGGTCCTTAACATTGAGACACGAGGTCGTGCTGCAGGGATGATCGCTCCGTCTCCTTTTGTGTATGTTGTTTTTTTTTCTAATGAGTTTCTGATCAAAGAATCCCAGAGGTGAGTGGCCCTCTGGATTTGAGGCCAGCACGCACAGGAGGGCGGCGCTTGCAGAATGAGGGGGGCTGAGTGTGTGCTTGGAGTCCCTGGGGTAGGAGAGGGGGTCCGGGGGCTCGCCTTTCACTGCTCAGTCCAGGGGCTGCTTCAGGCTTCAGGTTAGTTCTTGTGGCCGCCAGGGACCCGGGAAAGCGAAGCATGAGGATACTGACGGGGGTGGTGTCTTACTGGAAAATAAAACCTCTTTTTACGTGATGAGAGAGCATGTATACTGATTTCACAAATCAGTTTTCCTATGACCCTGATGCCACAAGGGATGAGACCACAGTCAGGGGAAAAGGTGGCCTGGGCCTGCCCCAGCTTTGGGAGGTGGTGACGAGGCCCTGATTTGCAGTGTTTGCTGGTTTCTATGATGTACATCTTCCCCTCATGGCCAATTTCAGGTGATCCGTGTGACATCTTTGAACCTGGTCGTGGGACGAAATGGCACGGTCAGGAACAGACACTAGCCAGCTCAGGCCTTTGGGCCATTTGGGGCTGAAGCAGTGGGGAAATCTGCTTTGGTCTTAAGTTCCCTGATTAAAGCAGTAACAACAGTGGCAGCTGACATTCCATTGTGTGCTCACCATGTACTAGGTACTATTCTCGGGGCCATATTCTTTATAATCTTTTAGTTTATGGACAAAGGGAGAGAGTGAAGCAGGCCCCCCGCTGAGCAGGGAGCCCGACGCGGGGCTCGATCCCAGGACCCTGGGATCATGACCTGAGCCGGAGGCAGACGCTTAACCAACTGAGCCACCCAGGCGCCCCTTGGTTTCTTATTGCTTCTGGGACAAATAACCAAATTTAGTGGCTTAAAACAACACACATCCCATGGTTCTGGAGAAACGGGTCTTCTAGAGCTCAAATCAGGGTGTCAGCAGAGCCAAGTTCCTTCTGGAGGCTCTAGGGGAGAATCTGTCCTTTGCCCTTTTCCAGCTTCTAGAGGCCACCCGCACTCCCTTGGCTTGTGGCTCTGTCTGTGAAGTCTGTTGTCACACTTCCCCTCTCTCTTCCCCTCCTGCTGCTTTCTTGTAAGGACTCATGTGATTACTCTAGGCATGCCCGTGTGGTCTTGGATAATCCCCGTCTCGTCTCCGGACCCTTAACTAATCACATCTGCAAAATCTCTTACTTTGTGGAATAAGTTATTCAGGGGTTCTGGGGATTAGACCATGGACATCTTTTTTTTTTTTTTTTTTTTAAAGATTTTATTTATTTATTTGACAGAGAGAGACACACAGCGAGAGAGGGAACACAAGCAAGGGGAGTGGGAGAGGGAGAAGCAGGGGGAGTGGGAGAGGGAGAAGCAGGCTTCCCGCGGAGCGGAGAGCCTGATGCGGGGCTCAATACCAGGACCCTGGGATCATGACCTGAGCTGAAGGCAGACGCTTAACGACTGAGCCACCCAGGCGCCCCTAGACCATGGACATCTTGATGGGGGAGTACTACTCGGCTCACTACAGAGTCCAACAAACTTTTTAGGTGGGATTATTAGGTGCATTTTCTTCAAGCATTGCTAAAAGTGGGGTTCACATTTTCCCTGGGTTAAAAACTGAAGTGCTTCATATATGAAAGTGATTTGGACCTTGGATTCTGGGTGTAAAATCAGAATAGGCCATACTCTGCGGCAGGGGTGGGAATAAGCCAGTGGTCTGGTCCAGAAGAAGGTTCCAGGTATGTGACCGCTGCAAATGTAACACTTTTAGGAGAAGCCCTGGTTACCTAAGGCACTCCCATCACTTGGTTATACATGCGTCCCTCCAACTGATCCAAGCCCACAAGGACAGGTGGCTGTGGGCCCTGAGTGACCTGGCCCACAAGCAGGCTGGTGATAGAGGGGAAGTGAGGAAATGCACCCAATTTGGAGACTTGGCAGGAAGGCAACCCCACAACAGACTAATGGATCAAAATATGTAAGAGCTACATTTGGGAGCCACACTCCCCTCTAGAAGCACGGACATAAAAGCAGGCTGCAGAGGTCATTTGTATAGTGCCAACAAACCTCATCTGCAGCTAGGATTGCTTCCATGGGAAGCCCCTTGGCAGATTTCATAAAAAAATTATATTTGTATTCACATAGGTAACATAATTTCACTACAGGAAAAATGTGGCTAAAGGTGTCCACTCATATTACTTATCCTTGCCTGATTTCTTGTCCTGAACATTGTTCTCCTTAGACCGGATTTCGGCTCGTTAGGCATTGAAAAGCCCCAGAAGAATGTGTTTCTGCCTGGATTAGTTTCCATTTTCCATTCTCACTGAGTGTTCATAAAAGCCTTGGCCTGTATTACGCAACTGGCAAAGAAGGTTCAACCTTTGTGTCTCTTTGTTCTGCTGTGAATAGAACTTCTACATGGTGACATGTTTAGAGTCCAGGCAGGAGCTCTCTGCAGGGTGGTGGCTGTTCCACTAGAAGCATTCTTTTCTTAAAGCCTGAAGAGGTAGGCTGCAACTTATATCCCCATTTTATTAAAGGAGAGGAAATGTCCAAGAGCCCACAGCTGGTGAGTTGAAGCATCATCAGGACTTAGAGATCTTCTGACTGAAGGCTGAGGTGCACACGTGATTGTCATTCATGCCCAGATCCGGAATCACCGAGTCCACTCACGTGGTCACCCTCTGGTGCACAGTAAGCTCAAGGCCAGGATGGCTTTGGGGTCAAGAGCCCAGACTCAAGTTCTAACTCAGGCTCCACCACTTAATTGCTCAATAACCTTAAGCAAATTTAGTTCCCGCACATGTAAAAATGGAGATAACTGAACTTGCTTTATAGGATTGTTGTGGGATTGATTGAATTAGTCCAAGCAAAGAGTTTAGAGCCCTTAATCACTCAAGAAGAGTGATAGGCTTTAAGACTTAGTTGATCTTTCCACTGGGAGGACCAAAAAATAAATTACAAACAGATTAAATGGGAAAAACAATACAAACACAAAAAAAATTTTGAAAAGACCACATATGCCATAGAAGATACCATAAAGTGAAATATTGGCAAATTGGAATATATAGTAGTGAAAATTACATTAGGTTCAAAAATATTGAAGGAAAAGGTAAATGATAAACTGGGAGAAAACTGCATTGTGTTTGAGAGCCAAAGAATTAATATCCTTTATATATTAAAAAATCTAACAGACCTAAGAAAAACAATACACATACATCAAGAGAATAGATACATCAAGTAATATATGTAAAAAGAAGTTCCGTTTTTCTATTATAAAAATTGCAAAGAAATCATAATGCAACCTATAATACTCAGTGTTGGTTAGCAAGCAAGAAAACAGATGCTGTTAATGGAAGTGTGTTGGTTTTATTTTTTTTGGAGGGCAATTTGAAAATATGTTCCAAGTCTCAAAATGTCCACCTGATCATTCCACATCTAGAAATTTATAAGACACATCAGAAATAATCCAACACAGCATTATCTTTAAAAAGTGTTAAATTGAGAACCCAAATTCCCAACAAGAGGGTAATGCTTGAAATTGTCTAGTTCTTGGGTGGGGTAGCTTCAAAGTATATTTAATGACCTTAAATCTCAGACAGAAAGCTAAGGGGACAAAATGGGAACACAAAGACATTTCTAGTACAACCCCAAATTTGGAAAAATACGTGGGCAGGTATATCCATATTAAAAAGCCTGGAAGCAAAAATATCGAAAAGGGAAAAAAAAATTTATTAATAGCAATGATCTCGGGATGGGAACTCACATTATTTTTATCCCAAATAGTTTTCTGTATTTCACAAATTTTCTTTGAAAAGGAGGAAAAAGAATGTCATATTGGAAAGATTAATTGATCGATGTCCGATGTCTTGGCCAGTCCAAGGGTTCGAGTCCGCTTTCCTTCGCAGAGGTTTCGTGACTTCGGAGGTCTTCGAGCCAGGCATAATCTAATACGCCAGATAACCTGGGGGTGATCTCACCGTAAAAACACGCATGTTTTAGGGCATCCCAGGGAAACCTGAGGGCCAGGTGGCCTTTGCACGAGGAGCCCTCCCAGGACAGGGCTGCGGGGGAGCCCACGACGTCCCCCGGGAAACGGGCTGCGCCGCTATTCACGTCACTACGGGGCTCCCTGCCCCAGGCAAGAAGGCCAGACCCGCTGCCTGGAATCCGCTTCGGTGTCATCAGGTGGCCAACCTCCGGCCATAGCGCGTCCCCCCGTTCCAAACGCCCACCTTTTCAGGGGTGTCTTCCTGTATGTACCCCATCTATCGGGACGCCTGCATCATCACAGGAAGCTCTGCAATTTTACAAACCACCTCACACAACTCCGGGTGCCAGACACAGCTGAAAAGATAACATTTCAGGCAAAGTGGCGGTAAAATTCAAGATATTTAACCTTCACACTCTAGTCAGAGTCCTTTCCAGGGAGACCCTGTAACATCAAGGCAGACGGGGCAAAAAGTACGCCTCGAGCCAGCCAGGAGTCGAACCTAGAATCTTCTGATCCGTAGTCAGACGCGTTATCCATTGCGCCACTGGCCCTGTGCTAGCCCGGCCCTCGCAGTGATGTAGATCACCCCTGTCGCAGCTTCAACAGGTTTCTCTACACCAGCGCAGCGTTTCTGCCCCGGCGCCGCGGCTCCCGCCCACAGCTCCCACGGCCCCGCCTTTCTCAAGTAAACGCTTTCCGCCAATCCGCAGCGTCTACGTCACGGCGCTCTTCGGCGCGCTCCAATACGCGCGCCGGACAGCTTCTTTCGCACTCTCTAGAGCTCGCACTAAGTTTGTCCGCGGCCGCCTCCCGTCCGCTGGGGGCCGGGTGGGGCGGGGAGAGGGGCGGGACGACCCGGGCGCTGCGGCCGCGGAGCTGGGTGAACGGTAGCGCGGTGGCTGAGGTGGCGGCGCGGGGCGGGGCAGGCGGAAAGAGGAAGAAGGAGCTAGTGGTGCACGATGGCGGCGACGACCTACGAGCGGCTGAAGCTGTGAGTCCTGCGGGCCGGAGGCCGTTGAGCGAAGGGGCCTGAGGGGCGGCGGGCGGGGCGGCAGGTGCGGGCCACCCGCCTCGGGCCGGGCTCCTGAGTCCCGGGGCTGCGGGCCGGGTGTGGGAGCCCCAGGCAGTCCGCGCCCTCCTCTCCCGGCGCGGCCGGTCCGGGAGCTTGTAGGTTGCGGCCGCCCCAAGGCCCAGCCGGAGTCGCCACAGGCCCGGGAGCCCGGGAATGACAGCGTCGCCGGCCTTCTTCGCCCTGCTCGGCCTCAGCGCCTACGGCGGGAGAGCGAAGCTGCAGACCGGCTTCCAGCGAGCCGGGGTCTGCGTTGCGATGCGGCAAACTCGGGGCGCGCTCCTCCCCACCCACTTTGTTTGAGAGGTGGCGGCTAAATTTATTTTTATTGCTTAGCAGAGGAAAAGAGAAGTTTGTTGTTGTGTTGTGGTTTTTTTTTGGTTTGTTTTTCTTGTGTAATGGACCCATAACAGCGCGTTAGAGTCCACACACAAATCGACATACCTTATCTGGGCACCAAAGCCTGGCTGACCAGCCTTTAAGGCAGAAAAAAAGAACAGTCGATACTCTTGAGATCCTGAAGGACTTATTTGGTTTTTAAATATTATACAGCTTAAGCACAAAGCAGGTTAAGTTCCTCTTGACAGCCAGAGGCCATTCTTGAGAATTTTGGCACTGCAGATTGACTTTTCGGTTAAGCCAAGTTCTTGAGGCTTTGAGAAAATAGGCTCTGGTTGTTAGAGTTGTAAATTAAGTATTTGTAGGTTCTTTTGGCTTGTCCTGATTAAATAAAAATGTGCATTTCTTTTAGCATACCATCAGCCCCTTGGTTTTCTTGTCTCTGAATAACTTTGTTCTACTTTGGGTTTAATACTTTACCTCTAGACTGAAAGGTCCTAGTCTGAGAATGTCCTTGACCTCAGAAGCAAATGTAATTTGGGGGAAGCTTACCTTTCCCTAAATGAGCTAAAATACCTTGGGACTTAGAGGGATCATGTTTCCCTCGTAGGGATATGAGGACATCAAAATGTGGTTTGGGCACTTCCTATGCTCTCTGGAACCTCAAACTCACTTAACTTTCTGGAAGGTTCAATTTAAAGTTTGGGTGCAAAATTGGGAGTGAGGTCATCTACTTGACATGAGATGTTTTGCAGAAAATATGATTACTTTTTCCTCAGCCCACTCCTTTGCCACTTTCATGTACTGGAATCCTCTTTGAAAGCCCCAGCTGCACACTTCCCTCCACATTTTCCTTGCCAGGTTTCCTTATTCTCTCCCAGTTTCCCTCTGCAAGGTGATCACCTTGTTGGTGAATGAATCCAGCATAATGTCTTTGACTAGGGTACTGGCTAGGCCAGTGTCACGTGTGCTCTGCTGGCTAATTAGGTTATTGTTGACTATCTGATAGTCACTGAAGGGTTTAATACGATCCTACACCAGGTCTCAAATGTGTTTAAGCAATATGGAGCGTTGGCTCGATGCAGTTCAGCGTTAGGTTATGAAATGCCGTTGAATTTTCCTGTGGCAAAGATTGAACGGGATGGAGAACTTGAGAATTCTGATGATTGCTTATATGTTGCTAAGGAGTCACTGTTCATCAGTCCAAACCTTAAAAAAGAAAAAGCTCTATAGCCATGAAAGAGAAAGGGAATTTGGCCCTTAAGTAGTGGGGATAATGCTTTTGTATTGATTTTTGTAGAAGTGGAGACTATGAGTTTGAGTGAGAAAGTAAATCTGGGGTTATGTGAAAGTCAGTCTCTAATTTGTCAGTCCTTAACTTTATTCCCCTGAGAGAAGTTTTGAGTGCCAATCTATATGTGAAGATCCAACTTTCCTATAGTTTTGTTTTTCTTACCAAGAAGTTTGTGGGTTGGAATCTCTCTTTTTGGCCCTTCCCGCTCTGAGGTATGCAGTTCAAGGTTCTTAAATGTGGCCTCTGACCAAAGGGGTGTTCTTTTTTCGATGCATTTAGACATGGCAGTAGTTTCTGACCCATGTAAGAATTAGTAGGACGTAATAGCCATTTTTAAAAACATGCCTAGAGATGTTTTAAGAGAGAGCCATACAAGAGATAGTTTGATCATTTATTACAAAACTACAGCTACTCCTGAGTTTGTCACAATATTGAAGCGCCCAGGATGTTAAATGGTAATTTGTTCTACATTATGTCACCCATTTGCAGTCCGTCTCTGTCCTGCTATGAAGTTTACCTTCCTCATTATTGCCCTGATTTTATCAGCTGCTCTCCTGCTTACAGTCTGCAGTTCCATCTTGCCAATAGGACTGAGCCCACATTTCTTAGTCATCTGGATTCCAGCCTCTTTCTAAGCTAACCCGTAACCTTATTTCCCCTAATTGCTCAGTGCATTTTTTCCCCTTTCCACCGACTTGGCCACCCTCTTTTAGCCTCAAGCTTGGGCTTATTTTATTTTGATCCTTCTACCAAAATGCCTTCTCCCCCATCTTTACATGCTAATCACAATCATGGACCCATGGTAGAGCTGAATGATGCAGACAAAGAGACTTAGATTCACATCCTGACCTTGTTACCTGCTTTGTGTCACGGCCATGTTACTTAATCTCTGAATCCGTTTTTCATCTGTGAAATGAGAACGGTCCTACTTCACAGGATTATTACGATTGAAAGAGAGTGTAGATAAGATACCCAGTGTGATTTACAGAGATTCACTTTCTCTGAGAAGCCTTTTCCCCACGTCTTTCCCTTCACTGAGCTCCCAGAAGAGTCTACTGTCACAGGGACTGGACACCAGACGTCCATCTGGCTTGCACATTCTGTTTCGTAGGATTGATGTGCAGTGTATTATCTCAGACAAGAAGACTGGAAGTAGAATGATCAATCCATAGCGCTGTTTGCCTTTTTTTTTTTTTTTTTAATTATTTATTTATTTGAGAGATTGAGAGAGAGAGCACCCTCTCCCGTGCACACATGCATGGGAGTGCAGGGGAGGGTGGAGGAGCAGAGGGAGAGAGAAACTTTAGCAGACTCTGTGCTGAGCATGGAGCCTGATGTGGGGCTCAATATCCTGACCCTGAGATCAGGACCTGAACCGAAACCAAGAGTCAGACGCTCCCCCACTCCATTTTAAATGGGCTCTGTGTGGAGCCCAGTGTGGTGCTTGAACTCACAACCTTGAGATCAAGACCTGAGCTGAGATCAAGAGTTGGATGCTCAACCCACTGAGCCACCCAGGCGCCCCTCCATAGCACTGTTTGAACTACTCACTTTGCCACCTAGAAATGATGAAATCATTATGGTGCATATGCTTTGTTTCTCCCACTAGGTTGCAAATATGTGGAACATATTCAAAACGCCTTAACATTGATTTCTTCTCTACTCCTCCTCAGTACCTAGCATAAAGCCTGTGCAGAGAGATTCTCAGTGAATCACCTAAGTAAATGAACTTTCCAGTGTAGAGATACCACCAGCATTTCAAAATGAAACACTTGGGTACTTTGGAATGTATTCTTTTGAAGTAGCAGCAGCTTAAGTCATTCCATGTAGATGGTTGTCTTGCAATGCCTCTGTGAAGTCGTAGGTTGATGTATATCCTCCATCACTGTTGAAGATGGAAGTAATTGCCCTTGGCCCCACAGTCAGGTCACACAGCCGAGCCATGGCAGAACTGGCCTTGGAACACAGCAGGCCCAGAGTCCAGAGATCTTTCCATTACACTGCATTATTCAAATTGCCTTTTTTTCTTATCAGATTGCTTTCACCTTAGTCCTTGGATGTGCCTGGTATAGAAGCGAGTCCCTTATATTTGAAAATAGTTGACACGTCCATATGGATTTTTAATATGGAAAACAGAATATTGATATGTTCAAAATTTAAAATTCTTTTAAAACATCCAGGCAGTTCTAAATAATCTATTTTGTGACTCCTTTTTTCTTTTTAAGTTACTTGGATAAAGCATAGATAATGTCAGACAATGATAAATTTGAAATTACCAAACAATTACAACAGAAATCCATTATTGGAAACATTTAAAGAACCCCTGCCTTTGAAAGGTCAGCTGAAATAGGCGTAAGAAAGGAAATCCTTTAGAAAGTGAATTAGGCTGCAGCTTGCCTCTGGAGAAGCATTGTTCCCTCTGTTAAGTCACCTTTCCTTGTAAAAGACTGCCATAGCTGTGAGGTCAGCGGGACAGCTGTGACGTGACCCTGACCAGATGTAAACTGAGTCCCACAGCGATGAAGACATATGTGGTCTGTCCAGTATACGCAGCAGTCAGCTTGTTCACTCATCTCTGTGCAAGGAAGGATAGAGGGAAGGGAAGGTTATAAATGTGGGCACAGATACGCAGAGTTTATATCCAAGGTATTCGTTGGCTTGGGGGCTCAGGCTGGAGAGTCTAGGTTAGTGCTGGGCTGCATCAGATCACTTGCTGTGCTTGTTTTAAATGCATATTCCAGAGCCTCACAAGGGGCCTACTGAGTGAAAAAAAAAAAAAAATCTCTCAAGGTGGGGCCTGGGAATCTGCATGTTTAACTTTAGCTGTCCCGGTGGTTCTTAGGCACTCTGAAGCCAAGTGAGAACCGGAGTGTACTGGGATGGTAGAACAGCATTCTTTGGAAGGCTTGGGGGCCCTGGAAAATTTTGCTGGGGATTAGAGCTTCAGATTAGGTGCTGTGAAAGAGTCTGGGTTTTGGAGCTAATGGTTCTTAGCACCTGCAGAGAATAGGAAGTAGGTGGGACCCCAGGGTTTTGAGGAAGAAGATGGAATTAAAGTGCATTAGCTTCCTGGAAATATCAACTGGGATTGGGTTGTCTGGTATGAACCTGGGCTATAAGAAAGGTACCCTAGCAGTGGCTCAGTGAGGCGGGAACCCCTGGGACCCAAAGGGCAGATGGATGAGGGGTGGTGGGAGCACCCTCTGGGTATAGGTGTAGTGGGCTCAGAGGACGACCCTTCTTTACTGTCTGAGTGTTTACTTTTTGCTAGCCAGGTCTAGTATAATGTTATTCCTGTATGTTTTGAACCAGAGGTAGGATAGGTTTATTAAGACTTTGATTTAATTCTTATGTAAGATTTTTGAGGATACATGTTTTTGCCAGAGTTTTGTGACTAGAGTCATTCCTCCTCCCCCTAGTCCTCAGCAGTCACCATTCTACTTTCTTTTCTTTTCTTTTTTTTTAAGATTTTATTTTTATTTATTTGATAGAGAGACAGCGAGAGCAGGAACACAAGCAGGGGGAGTGAGAGAGGGAGAAGCAGACCCCCCGCCGAGCAGGGAGCCCGATGTGGGGCTCCGTCCCAGGACCCCGGGATCGTGACCTGAGCCGAAGGCAGACACTTAACGACTGAGCCACCCAGGCGCCCTCTACTCTCTTTCTCTGTGAATTTGACTCCTTTAAGTATGTCATAGAAGTGGAATCATCCAGTGTTTGTCCCTTTGTGACTGGCTTATTTCCACCTAGCATAATATACTCAGAATTCATCCACGTTATAGTATGTGTCAGAATTTCCTTTTTAAGGCTGAATAATGCTCCATTTTGTGTATACAGCATTTTGTTTACCCGTTCATCCGTCAGTGGGTGCTTAGGTTGCTTCCACCTTTTTGGCTGTTGTGAATGATACTACTGTGAGCATGGGTGCATAAATATCTCTTTGAGACCTCGCTTTCAATTCTTTTGACCATATACCCAGAGGTGGAATTGCTGGATCATAAGGTAATTCTATTTTTAATTTTTTTTTTTTTAAAGATTTTATTCATTTTTTGACAGAGAGAGACACAGTGAGAGAGGGAACACAAGCAAGGGGAGTGGGAGAGGGAGAAGCAGGCTTCCCGCGGAGCAAGGAGCCCAATGCGGGGCTCGATCCCAGGACCCTGGGATCATGACCTGAGCCGAAGGCAAACGCATAACGATGGAGCCACCCAGGCGCCCTGCTATTTTTAATTTTATTGAGGAACTACCATGCTGTTTTCTTGCACTGGCTACACCATTTTATATTCCCACCAATAGCTCCCAGCATTCCAGTTTCTCTACATCCTTACCAACACTCATTATTCTCTGTTTGTTTTTCATAATAATGGGCGTGAGGTCTGCAAATAGTAATATTTTTGAAGTGGGTTAATTTTGCTCTCAGGATCGGACAGGATTTTGAAGAGGTTAGTTGTTGCCTAGAGATGTAAATGTTACATGGGGGGGGGAAAGGGATGTTTTTAGACACTAGAAAATCATATTGCCAAGTCTGAAAAAAATTAAATACATTGCTTTTCTTAAAATTTGACAAGGGTAATTTTTTTTTTTAAGATTTTATTCATTTATTTGACAGAGAGAGACAGCGAGAAAGGGAACACAAGCAGGGAGAGTGGGAGAGGGAGAAGCAGGCTTCCCGCCGAGCAGGGAGCCCGATGTGGGGCTTGATCCCAGGACCCTGGGATCATGACCCGAGCCGAAGGCAGACGCTTAACCAACTGAGCCACCCAGGCGCCCCGACAAGGGTAATTTTTAAAAAAGCACTCTTAAGAGCTAGTGAATCCCAGGTGGCTATAATATTAAATGTATTTTTTTTTTTTAAAGATTTTATTTATTTGACAGAGAGAGATAGCGAGAGCAGGAACACAAGCAGGGGGAGTGGGAGAGGGAGAAGCAGGCCTCCCGCCAAGCAGGGAGCCCGATGCAGGGCTCGATGCAGGGCTCGATCCCAGGACCCAGGGATCATGACCCAAGTCAAAGGCAGACGCTTAATGACTGAGCCACCCAGGCTCAGATTAAATGCATTTCTATTAAGTATAATAGAATTGCCTGTGTTGAGTTTAACTCTTAGTCCTCTGAATTTTCTTTTTTATCTCATACTTGGTCAGCAATCTATAAAAGCAAAATAGTCAACCAAATGAAAGCAGTCAGAGTAGGAAGTGATTGTTGTTTAAGTATTCTGCTATTTTGATGTATCTTCCAGAATATGTGTCCTCTTAACAGAAAGCAGAACCCAGGGTTGAGAGAAACAAGGCAGTAGTCTTGTTCCATTGGAGTTCATGGTTCATGCCTGTTGGATTTGGACAGCCTCGCCAGACAGTTTATACAGGACCAGAGCTCTTTTTACTGTACAGTATTATTTTGAACTTCAGAGATTGATATCAACAGCATAGTTAATGACCATATAATCTTCTTGGGTGGAATCTCCTTGTCTTAACTTCTGAAATCTATTTCATAAAAAATGTAATGTGAGAGTTTAATGAAATGAGAGACTTCACAGCAATTGAGGGCCATTCTTTTGGCTGTAGAGAAAGGATTTTCTCCCAGATTTTTGGTTCTCATTGAAGCTTCTGTCTCGGTTTCCATGTATTTATTATGTTGAGAATTCAGTATAGCCTGTTGGCTGGTTAATTTTGAAAAGCTCCAGGCGGAAATTGGCACCAGTGACACTTTGTAGACTTTCTAATCAGAGAACTATTCCCTCTTTGCCCTCTCGTTAGTTACGCCATACCCTCCAGTCCGGTTAACGTTTGACCCGCCAAGATCTTTCCTTAGCTGGGAGAAAGGAAAACAGTTTTTAAATCCTTTTTAACTCTGTCACTGAGCCAAAGAAAACATTAGTTAAGGGCCATAGAAAAAACCCAGCTTAATGTAGATACTTGCTGACTGATTATGTTGTATTCTCTAAGAATAGTGATTGAGCTTCTGCAGTCGTCTTGTGTGAGAAACACCAAGGAGAATGGATAAGCAGAGTCCTTGTCTACAGAGACCTGGTAGCCTATTTGGTGAAGCTCCCCAAACAAAAATAACAATAAGACCATGCACACCAGCAAAAATTACACCACTGGATGGTTTACTCAGGTGTTTCTGATAGTAAGTGCTAGAGAGCTGAAGTTAATTTCACTAGGTTTTGAAATGAAATCTGGGGAGCATAAAACTTACAGAATACAATTTACTGGGTAAAGCACATATACTTCAGGTCAATATTAAGGGCAATTAAAGAGTGGTGGGAAGAGGAAGACCGCAAAGGGATGTGTAGATGTCTCTGAGTTGAGATGACACCTGCTGTGATCATTAGTGGGATTCTGAGTCCTCACTTAGCATGACTCTTCTTAGAAATGTTGATTAGCTGGCAGTCACTGTTCATATCTTCATTGCTCCAATTCTTAAGCTGTTTTCAGTAGCATTATCAGAATAGGCTGGTGGCAGCACCAGCAACTTGGATTCTAGCAGCATCGCTCTGAGAGGCAGGATCCAGCAACCGTCCTAGAGCCTTTGTTGGGCTAGAATTCTCTATCTCGATCCACAATTACTCTTATTTTTGTTTTTGTTATTTTAACACATTATTTATGTATTTATTTATAAAATATTTTATTATTGGAGAGAGTGAGAGAGCACGGGGGTGAATGGAGGGAGAGGGAGAAGCAGACTCCCCACTGAGCAGGGAGCCCGCGGGGCAGGGCCAGGCTTATCCCTGGACCTTAGAATCATGACCTCAGCCAAAGGCAGACGCTTAACCAACTGAACCACCCAGGCGCCCCTTAACACATTTTTAAAACTTAATTTTTATTTTAATATAATACCTGTATATGGTTTAAAAGTCATCAGTACACAGAGCTTATAATAAAAGAGAGCACCCTTCTGCACTCCCAATTCCTACTGTCCCAGGGACATCGACTTTCAACTTGTTAAGCAATTTCTTCTGGTATTTTACTCCACATTTCTTTCTTTCTTTCTTTCTTTCTTTTTGTTTTAAAGATTTTATTTTTTAAGTGATCTCTGTACCCAGCATGGGGCTTGAACTTAAAACCCGGTATCAAGAGTCGTATGCTCCAGCGACTGAGCCAGCCAGATGCCCCTTTATTCCACATTTCTGAACAGCATGCTTGTACTGCTGTTTCCTGCATTTTTTCAGTTTTAGTTATCTGATGACTTCCTACAGAGGATGAGAATTTAGCTTTTATACCTCTCCCTCTTTTCCTCCCTTCTCCTCTCAGTATATTTATAGTAAGATATTCAGTGTTCACATTGCTGTGCTCATGTAGATAGGGTTCAAATGAAGTCAGTAGTATATTTCCTCGTAAAAATGTTTTGCTTTTCCTGGAATTGAAAGGTTCCTTTTATCTTTTTATTTGCATGACTTTTTAAAAACTGTGCCTATTGCTAATGAATCTTCAGTCTGTGGGACAGCAATAAAATTCCTCTGAAACACCTTGGGTAACTGAATTCATTTTCTTCTCTGAGATTTACTTCTGGGAGCCCGGTACCCCCTGCTTCAATCCATACTGGCTTTTCTTTAGGCCTGTTGCATAGCTGTGGTCCCAGACAATACCTTCGTCAGGAGAATTTTTTTCCACTTCTGTCCTGTTTTGGATTCTCAGACTACCTCTTGATCTATTCCATTTTGGTGAAACAAACTTTTCCTTCTAAGAAAGATATCTTTTGAGATGTTGTACATCTGAAGGTGTTTTCATTCTATCCTCACACTTGTTGGATAGTGTGGTTAAGATAGAATTCTCAGTTAGAAATTATTATCCTGTAGAATTTTAAAGACCTGCTGTTGAATAATGCAGTGTGTTGTTGCTGGATAATCCAGTAGTGTGACTGTTGAATATTTCAATGCTGCTTTCTTCTTTTTAATTTTTTTATTTTTTCTGGAAACTTCAGGATTGTCTTTGTATGGTGTTTTGAAGTTTAATGCTTAGTGTGTCTGTGTGTTTTCCGTTTTGTTTTTGTTTTTCACTATTTCTTTGAAATATTTTCTTTCCTTTTTTCTTGTGTGCTCTTTTGGAATTCCTGCTGAATTTATGTTGAATATTCTGGATCAGGCTCTTCTCTCTTTCCCCCTCCCTTCCCCACTCCTTCCCCCTTTCCCCCACTCCCCCCCACTTCCTTCCTGTGTTTTCCTGTTTTAGAGCTCTTATCTTTTTATTCTGTTCTCATGGAGAGTTCTTCAGTTTTATCATCCAGTCTTTCTGTTGAATAGTCAAATTATTATTTCTGCTCTCAGTCCAAGAATATGTTCTTGCTTTCTAAATGTGCTTTTCTTGTTCTTATTTCATGAATGCAATGTCTTCTCTCTGAGGCCATCAATTATAAATGTGTTTTGAAGTTGTAGTCTGTTCTTGGCATAGTTTGTTTATCCAGAGTTGTTTTTCTGTTTGTTTTGGACTCTCTTATGTGATGGAACCTTTCCTAATATCTGGTGATCCTTGACTGTCATTTCATGTTGAGGAAGGAGGCACTAAAAATTGATTGGAGGGTCTGCTTGTGGGTCAGGACTTACCAACTGGTGGCCTTTGTGTAGAGTGATTGCACAGGAACTCAACTCTTTCATGTTGAGGGGGGAAGCTAAAGGTCAGCAGTTGCTGGTCTTTGCTTTCAGGACAACAAGTTTCTTCAGAGACGGTATTCAAAGCTCCTGTGAGGGCTCAGGGAGAGGCATGATGTGAGCTGGGCTGCCAGCATTCTGGGAATCTGGCAGAGGAAGAGGGTTGGATGAGTTTTCCAGTCTTTAAGTAGACCTTCTTTGTCTCCCGACTTCACTTGGCTCTCTCCCTGGTCCTCAGCTGTGCCTGATGTTTGGAGGCCAGAGAGCATCTTCTGTTGAACTGTTCTAAGCATTAAATCCCAGGGTCGGGGGGACAGGTGCCTGCTGTAGGTTTGGTGGGGATCTGAGCGACTTACACAGACTGTGAGCCACCTCACCCCTACCTACCCCAGTCCTTAGTACCTTTTCCTTCTGGTTCTTGAGGCTTCTCAGCATTCTGCTGCTGGAATCTGCTTGCTTTGTTGGCTCTCACCCCACCGGTGATGAGTCTCTGTGGTGACTTGGTGAGTCAGCCCATTTCCAAGCACTCTCCCTCTTCCAGACCTGCATTTGAATGTCTAGTGTCTGCCCCACGTGCTGCACGCACCTGTTGGTACCCCCCAGATTCCATGTTCTGAAAGAATATCAGGGCTTTTTTTAGTGGTTGGTGTTTAGTCTTGGAAATTCATTTCATTCTACTTCAGTTAAAATTTTAATTTGTTGATCTTCTCATTTCAAATGTGTCTGTCTAGACTAGAAGTGTTAATAGAAGTGTCACCTTTTTAAAAAAATTTTTATTGTTATGTTAATCACCACACATTACATCATTAGTTTTTGATGTAGTGTTCCATGATTCATTGTTTGCGTATAACACCCAGTGCTCCATGCAGAACGTGCCCTCTTTAATACCCATCACCACGCTAACCCATTCTCCCACCCCCCTCCCCTGAAGTGTCACCTTCTTATAAAAGAAAATTTAAGGTTCTAACTTTATAATTTTTAGGACTCTAAGGACTTAGTGAAGTCACTAACTTTGTGATTATCAGGAATATGACAGTTAGTAAAGATTTAGTTTTATAGCTCTCTACTTTTTTGTATATGATTGAAAGTCTTAATCCAAGATGTATGTATTTTATCAGTGTTCCCACACTTTCTCAGCGTAGGGATACTTTTTATTTCATATATATTTTTAAACTTTTGCTTATTATTTTATTTAATTTTTAGAGAGAGAGAGTGTAGGTAGGGGTAGAGAGGTGGGTAGGGGCAGCGGGAGAGGGAGAGAAAGAGGGAGGGAGAATCTTAAGCAGGCTCCATGCTCAGCACCTAGCCTGATGTGGGGCTCGATCTCATGACCTTGAGATCATGACCTGAGCTGAAATCAAGAGTGAGAAGCTTGAAAATGACTGAACCAACCAGGCGCCCCTAACCTTTTATTTTTTTAAGTCATCTCTACACCCAGTATGGGGCTCAAACTTACAACCCTGAGATCAAGAGTTGCATGATCTAACAACTGAGCCAGCCAGGTACTCCTATTCCATATATGTTGTCAAAAGATATATATATGTGCATGTTTTATATAACTTTGTATATATACATATATATATAAATTTTTAATAGGAGACTTTTCTACTCTTATAAACACTGGATTTTACAGTGAATACTTTATCAGTAACTGAAAGGTATCTGTTAGGTTACACACCGCAACTTATATATGGAAACAAGTGTGACTTTTCAGTTGATTGATTTCATTCAAATAATTTATTTTCATTATAGAAGTTTTACAAGTGAAAAGCTTAAATGCATTTATATAGATAAAGGTAGTCAGGGGCACCTGGGTGGCTCAGTTGGTTGGGCGTCTGCTTTTGGTTCAGGTCCCAGGGTTCTGGGATTGAGCCCTACGTGGGGCTCCCTGCTCAGTGGGGAGTCTTCTGCTCCCTCTCCCTCTGCCGCTCTCCCTGCTTATGTGTTCTCTCTCTCTCGCTGTCTCAAATAAATAAATAAAATCTTCAAAGAAAAAAAGAGATAAAGGTAGTCAAAGTGTAAGAGGGTGAGCCACTGAGGGAAAACAGTATGCCTTTTTCTACTGGCTGTTTGTTGAGCTGCAAGCTCTGTGTTTTGTGCATTGTATTAAAAAGTGGAGGAATTTGATTTCTGAGATTGTATGTTGATTAGTCATCTTTTTGTATGAAAAGTAGCATTGGTTATTAAAGAAGTGACACACCATTCATTCACGTGGAGAACTGTGCTAACCCTGTCCCCCCAAATACAGCCTGTGAACGGAGAGGAGCATTGGCCCCTGAGCAAGATGAAGAACACGGATACAGTAACACCCAGGGACTTCACACTGTGGTCACAATTGTGTAGCCTTCCTCAGGCCTTGTTTCAGACGTAAAACTGAAGCACTTGAGTAGGAACCCAGGCGATGGCTTTGTCAGGAGACTAAAAACGGCACAAGAGTTAAAAAACAGAACCCACAGTGGTCTGAGGTCTTTCAGTAAAGTGATAATGCTGCCATTTCTCAGAGTCTCTTCTTGGTGCTGGTATGGTGCGTGTGTTCTCTCAGCTGTCTCCGGTGGAGAGAGCTGGGCCCGGAATTTCAGTGGTTTGTTCAGGGACTCGTGGGGCTGGGCTTCAAACCAGCTCTGTACAAAGCTGTAACTTTTCCAGCATACTCTATTTCTAGAACTTGAAGACACCGTCATGTTTTCATGGGATGCCACAGACATCGGTGTGTTCAGAATAGACCCTAGTCAAGAAAACATGGTTCCTTATATTGAGATTAATGAGGAGAGGCTTTGGTTTAATAAAATTAAAATTACAAACTTTCCATTAAAAGTGGTTTAAAAAAGGTTTCTCACTTAGAGGCCCAAACACCAGGTATCAAAAAATTCCACTGAGGGAAGCATCTCATTGCTTTAGTGTCAGGAAGATATCGTATCTGTGGATTGGGTTTTGGCGGGGGATTAATGTGAGGGTAGTTCATTCTCCAGGGGATTTGATCCCTGTGTCAGTTTTCTGTTGCTGCTGTACCAAATGACCATAAACTGAGGGACTTAGAACAAGACAGCTGGGTTATCTCAGACCTTCTGCAGGTCAGAAGTCCAACACGGGCCTCAGTGGGCTGAAATCAGGGTATCAGCAGGGCTGCATTCCACACTGAAGGCTGGGGGAAGAATCCTCTTACAAGCTCATTCAGGGTGTTGGCCATATACAGTTGCTGTGGTTGTGGGATTGAGGTCCCTGTTTTCTTGCTGGCTGTCAGCATGGGGCCACTCTTAGTTTCTAGAAGCCTCTCTCCTGTCCTTGCATGTGGCCCCAACATCTCAGGAGCCGTCAGCAGCTTATCAGATCCGTCTCATACCAGAAGTTTCCCGTTGCCCTTCTGCTGCACCTCTCTGACTAGCTCTCCTTTCCTTCTGCTTTTATGGGCTCCTGTGATGCATATGATTCCATTGGGGCCCACCCCGACTACCTAAGGTCATCCTGCTTTAAGGCCAGTTGATTAGTAACCTTAATTCCATCTGCAGGGCAGTACCTAGATTGAATGAGTAATCAGGAGATGGGGATCTTGCGGGGACATCTCTATCTAGAATGCAGTCTACCATAGTCACTTCGACGATACAATTTAATTTCCAGCACATTCTGTCTGTGGTTTAATTGTTCAGACTTTTTTTTTTAATCTTTTTTTTTTAAGATTTTATTTATTTATTTGAGAGAGAAAGAGAGCATGGGCAGAGAGAGGGAGAGGCAGACTACCCGCTAAGCGGGGAGCCCGATGTGGGGCTCGATCCCAGGACCCTGAGATTATGACCTGATCCGAAGGCAGACATTTAACCGACTGAGCCACCCAGGCGCCCCTCATTGTTCAACTTTTGACTATGCAGAGTAAAAATGATTGCTGGAAGAAGTAGCAAGGTGTAACCAGCATTTCATGCAGGCTTCTTAAAGCTAACATTGTCTTTTGTACTAAAAGCTTTTTTCTTGTTATAGAGTCATATTTACAAATAAATCAAGAAAGACATTCATTCATAATTTTTATTCACATTCTGTATTATTCTGGAATATTTTTGATAAATCAGAACTCTGTTTTATATGGTCTTGATCTTTGGGGATATATATTTAGAAGATATAGTTTGATTCCAGTATCTTCCTATCAAAACCAAATTGTTCAGAGGTGGCCCATGTGGCAAAGATATCAGAACCTTCCATTGTATTATTTCTTTAAAATGTGAATTAAATTAAGTAACTTTTCTGGTCCTTTCATGAAAATTTGCAACTTCTCCCTTCTCTGTTAAAGGATGTTTTTGTTAATGATAAAAAGTTACCACACCTATGAGGCAGACCTTTTATTCTTTGCAAAAGTACTTCATAAATGCTCATTTAATTACTGCTGTCTATGAAATAGTTAGGGTAAGCATTCTCATCCCCAGGCTTAATGAAGGGCTGAGATTATGGGGTGTCCCCATCGGGTGGGGCTGGCAGGAGGGGGGCAGTGAAAGAATTCACCCAAGGCAGAACAAAAGAGATAGAAGTTTATTTATTTATTTATTTTAAGATTTTATTTATTTATTTGACAGAGACACAGTGAGAGAGGGAACACAAGCAGAGGGAGTGGGAGAGGGAGAAGCAGGCTTCTCACTAACAGGGAGCCCGATGAGGGGCTCGATCCCAGGACCCTGGGATCATGACCTGAGCCGAAGGCAGACGCTTAATGACTGAGCCACCCAGGCGCCCCGAGATAGAAGTTTATTGAATAAACAGCAGGGGAGCGGCAGACAGGACAGCAGAGGAGAAGCTGTTTGCCAGGAGGCAGGGGTGAGGGTGGAGTGAGGGAGCATGGGGACATCACTGTGCCTGGTTGTAAGTAGCTCATTGGTTAGTAAAGCCCTATGGCTATTTCTAGGTGGGTTGTTTGATAAACTTGTTTGCATTGCTTCTTTGCATTCAGCTTGGTGGTCGCTGTGAGCCCTTTGCCTTGCTCAGGTTCCAAGCCTCTTGCCTAAATGTGGCCCTTTATCTCTGACCCCCCCCCCCCCCGCCCCACCAAAGATGCATCCTCCAATCGTATGACCCACCAATATACATCTGAAGGTTCTCATGACTGAGGGTTTACTAAACAATAATAGACGACCTTTCCCAACAATAGCTAGCCCCTTCAGGATCCTGGAACCTGTTGCCGGAATACCTGGGAGGCTTATCCCTAACCCCCCCCAACTTGGAAGTATGTAACGGGCCACTCCTCACCACCCCAGTGCACCTCTTTCTGCCCACAGGTCCTGTCCCCGGGCTTTAATAAAACCACCTTTTTGCACCAAAGACGTCTCAAGAATTCTTTCTTGGCCGTTGGCTTCAGACCCTAACCATCAGTTTTGATTTCCCATCTAAACAAGGCCCCCATGTGTTTGTTGATTGACCGTGATTCTGGGTGGTTGCTTTGGCCTACAGGGGCCCAGCACAAGTCTTTGGGAGTTGACTTAACACTGAAGCAGCATTGGTAATGGACTGCTCCTTAGCAATGCTGTAATCATTATTTTAGAAGAGAACGGAGGAGAGATTCATTTGAACCTTGTGAAAAGAACTCCTGGAGTTTCTCCAGACATCAGAGGTGGGACAGGATGTTCTGATGTAGCACCAGCCATGGGCACCCTTTCAGGTCCTAAGCCTGTTTAAGCCTCAGAGAATGCCGTGGGGCATCTGTGCTCTATCTGCGCAGACCCGCGCACACGGCGTGTATGAGATGCGGGGGTGGGGGGGGGCTCTCAGGAGGGGGCTTGTCAGAATGGCTTCTGCTTTGGAGACAGCGCTTTCTTTGAAAGCTTTTATTGATTTCATAAAGAAGTCTTGTTTTTGAGGTCTGTTTTTTATTGAAATTTTTTTCCTGTTTGTTATTTTTTTCTCTCTCCCCTACCTTCCAGTCCCCTAATGCTTGTGTAATGCTTCACACATGGTTAGCCTTCAGTAAATGTATTGACTCACTCTTAGCAGTTTATGCTTGCACACATCTGCAGACAAGGACTGGCATGTTGATTTGGTTTTGTTTTGTTTTCATGATCTAAGACTAGAGATAACTACCCTATGAGTAGATTGTCTGGAAATTTGCTTTATTCCTTTTAGTTGGTTTCAGGACCTCTCACTTTAAAAAAAAAATAGCTTTATTGGAAGTATATTGGGCAGACAGTAAACTCCACGTATTTCAAGGGTACAGTAGTATTACACATTTTGACGGTTTTTTTTTTTAGATTTATTTATTTATTTATTTGTCAGAGAGAGCACTAGTGGGGGGAGCAGCAGAGGGAGAGGGAGAAGCAGGCTCCCCACTGAGCAGGGAGCCCGATGCGGGACTCCATCCCAGGACCCCGGGATCACGACCCTTGCCGAAGGCAGATGCCTAACGACTGAGCCACCCAGGCGTCCCTTGACGTTTTTCTACACCCACAAAACCATCACCAGTATCAAGATAATGAACACCTCTGTCACCCCGGAAAGTTTCCGTGTGCCAGCAACCCTGCCCTTTCCCCCTCTGTACAAGTGAAACATACAACTCCCGTGAGATCAGCCTTTCCACCTCTAGGTAGTCACCCAGGAGAAATGAAGGGGTGTGTCTACCTTAGACTTGTACAAGAAAGTTCACAGAACCTTTATTCGTAATATCTCAAACTGGAAGCAGCTCCGATGTCCATCAACAAGTGAATGGATAAACAGATGGTGATATATTTACTGGAATGCTACTCGGCATTGTAAACAGGAATGAACTCTTGTATTTGGTTTGAGTTGAAGACCCCCATATTTAAAGCAGATTTGTCTTTGTTGTATTCTGCTTGATTTGTATTAAAATGGATTGCTTTTCATTCTCTTAGCAACTCCCCCCCCCCCCCTCCGCCCCGCGCCCCTGGAGGAAACTAGCCTAATATTAAAAAGTTGGTTACAGATGAACCATAACAGGGTGTAAGTTGCATTTGGATCCTTAAAAGTTGAGAGCTTGTAGTCAGAAAGTACAGTACGGTCTGGCCTGCTGCAGGACTTGGTCCTGTAATGCCAGGTAGCCTAAACACCATCGTGTGTAGGAAATGGTGTCGGTGATGGCCGTGTGGGTTTGTTTAAGATTTTTCACAGGCAGGGCCAGTGGAATAGAGGAAGTAGAGTTTAAAATAGGAAAGGACAAAGCCCTCACATTGGCTGCTACACAGATGGAAATTCTTTCAAATGAGGCTTAAGGCAATAAAGATTAGTTCCTGGAAAATACAAACAAAACAAAACAGAACACCGCACAGAAAGAAAACTGGTTCCTTCGCCAGGCCTGGTCAGCTCCTGGACGGTTGTACGTCCTCCTGCATTGTTTTCACTGTATTGTTTGTGGGAGGGGTTACTGTTTCCCGAGGCAGCCCCTGACCTCCAGCACCCGGCTCGCTTGCCTGGGTTATCCCTGAGTTATCCTGGTGTTCTCCTGAGGAGCCGCAAAGTGTGGTTTTTGTTGGACTCTGGTTACAAAGTTGCATCTGCTCTGAGTAGTCTGTCCCAATCCTGATTTTACCCCCTTTATTTCTTATTTTGCAGAATGAGAAGTTTTTTTTTCCTCATTCTCATTTTTTTTTTATATGGCATTCTAACAACAAAAACAAAAATGCCCAAATGTTAAAGTAGTTTATTTTTTTTTTAAGATTTTATTTATTTATTTTATAGAGGGCATCAAGCAGGGGGGAGTGGCGGGCAGAGTGAGAGGCAGAAGCAGACTCCTCGCTGAGCAGAGAGCCTGATGCGGGCTAGACCCCAGGACCAAGAGATCATGACCTGAGCCGAAGGCAAATGTTTAGCCAACTGAGCCACCGAGGTGCCTTTCCTAAAGTAGTTTATTTTAAACAGTTTCCTGGAAATGTTTTATTTAAAATGTATTTCTTGTACTTTTAGCTAATATATCTTCTTTACTATGTGTCAGATGTTATTCTAAGGGCCTATCAAAAATGAGCTTATTTTATCCCCACGACAATGTTGTTTGATTTCTGATATTATCTCTGTTTTATGAATAAGGGAACTGAAGAACAGAGAGGATGAGTAATTTGCCTAAGTTCACACAGCCCAATTAGCCTGGTTCTGTAGACCGGGTTCCTGACTACTATCTACATTCTGCACTATGTTGAATGTAATAAGTTAGAATTTATTATGATTTTCTTGTGTAAGTCAAACTGGTTTTACAGCAAACCTTGTGAGCATAATATACCAGTGAAAACAGTTGCAGTGAATGTGTCAGGACAGCAAAACACCTATTCAGTAGCTGGGCAATCAATGTGATGTCAAATTTAAGCACTGCTGAGGCTGTTAAAATAAATAGGTTTGTGTTTTTTGTTATTGTTTTTTTAGAAGCCTGCATTTCATCTGCTGTGGTTATTTATAGTTTTTAATTTCTTCTTAGGCATGTCACACCTGAAAAATTTTATGTGGAAGCTTGTGATGATGGAGCGGATGACGTACTTGTCATCGACCGCGTGTCCACAGAAGTTACCCTGTCAGGTATTTCTCATCCGGGGGCAGAAGCGGCCTCGAGACAGACTCTGTACCGCAGTTGCAGTAATTAAAATAAACGACCGGGGGTATATCTGTGTGTGGCTCTCTGAGTCTGTCTTATAACTTTGAATTCCTGCCACCTCATTTGATTGTTATGCATTCGTTTTATGCTTCCTCCTTATTCTGAAAAGGAGGAATGATCTTGAAATTTTTACTATCTGTAAGGATTTAAAAACATAATTATTTCTTTATTTCTTCCCTTATCTGTACTTTAACAGGATCGGTTTTATTGAGGTCAGTTCCTTTCTAGCTGTGAGACTTAAGGTATTTGAGGGTGAGAAAGTTGTTTGAGCATTAAGTGTGTGGAATTTTAACAGCAGCTTTAGTTTTTGAAAATATTCATGACAGGGTAATTTAATAAATGAAAAATTATATATATACACACACACACACACATATATATGTGTGTATCACTGACTAAAACTTGTGTTGTAGGCAAATAATGTTCCTAAGCTTTATTTGTCTATATGTTGTCTGTCTCTCCAGTTGTATTTCGGTTTTGCTTCTCAGGGGTGTAAAAAACAATTTTTTTCCCAATCATATGGAACACTGATTTCTGATTAGATGTGAAATAATTGTGGTGATAAATTAATATACCACATGATATCACATTTAGAATTTCATATTTCATGTGTTTAAATATTCCCCTCTAGACAGAGTTCTCTGTATTTAAGTACAGTATTTGAGTAACCACAGAGTAGGAATTCAGTAAATGTAAATACCCTCTGAATGGATAAAGTGAAATATGAAAATATTTTGAATAGGATAGTAAAATATAAGAAAGAGATGGCTGTAAATTTCTATTTTCTTAGTTACCTGCTTATTCTGGTAAGTACCATATAGTTTTCCTCTGACCAAATGGAATTAGAGGGCTGTTTTGGTTTGATAATTTGGCATTTCCTGTGTCTGTTGCTTGGTGGCTGCTCTCTCAAGATAGCTGGTTGGTTTTAACCAATGTTAGGGCACTTCTAAAGTCTAGTAACACTACTGCTTTAGACCGTGTTGATACAACTTAGTGTCTTATAAAAGCTTTAGCATGGATGTGTTTTCAATTATTTTTGGCCTTTCAGTGATACTTACTTGTAGGTAGAGATTGCAGACCCACTAGAGGCGACAGTGCTAAAGGTCACCAATAGTTTGGATGTAAAAAGGACACCAAGTAGTCCTCAGTGGACACATGAAGAGATACTTTGACCTGAAGCCAGTGGTGATGAGGGGCTGACTCACTCACAGTTGCTCTGCTAGTTTTTTTTGGTTTTTTTTTAGCCGTTGGGAATGCAGACCATTGCCACGGAAAGAGGGATTTTTTTTTTCCTTCCATGAAAAACTAACGTGTGTTCTTAGGAATTATCAGTTTTATTGTTATTATACTCCAGTTAATGTAACTTAGAGCTCCATCAATAAATAGTACATTTAAGTTTTTTTTTTTTTGGGATGGGGACTGATATTTTAGTACATTTTTATCAGATGATCTCGGTATATTCAGGATTTTCTCTAAGCTTTTCACTGCGCTGGCATTCCCATTTGTCATGTTCGTTAATTGTGGCATAGCATTGCTAAGTAAATTGAACCACTGAGAGAAACAAAAGTGAACTTCAGACCTTATTCGGAATTACTTTATTCAGAATAACAGGACTGCCTTTAAGAAACCGGACTTGGATTGACAGCAGCGTTTCAAAATGAGTTCTAGGATGGTAATTAAACTGTGAAAGAAAAATTATATAGCCACATAAGCCTGGGAGCCGTGAATGAAACCATGGAGCAGCTTTGTTGCCCTGTAGGCTCTTCGGGAGGTCCATGCCTTGTGACTCCGGGAGAGGGAAGAGAGGTGATGTGGGTGTCTGTAGCAAAATCAGCTCATTTGATGAGGACTCCTACCCTCCCCACTTTGGGGCATTATTCCCTAGAGTTCTACAGAAGGTGTTTTGTGAAACACATTGACTTAAAGTTTAACAATTGTGAAATGAACCCTATAATCAAAGATACTTTTTTATTATTAAGGGCATTATTGGTAAAGTCAAGGTTAATGGTGGTGCCTCCCTGCACACCTGCGTTTCCTTCCTCCCTCATCCCTTGGGTCTTGCCTCCATTTCCCACATTTGTAGAGGTGGATGGGCAAGTCTCTGTTTGTGTTTCCTTAGTTGCATGTTGGTATTAAATTCATGCCCTCCTCCCCATTAACTTTCTAATTCTCTGAAATAGATGCGGACTTAGTTTCTGGCAAGAGGTTGAATAAATGTGGTTGAAAAATGACCATAGAAGTATCCCACGATTTACTTGATGAGGATGCTGAAGCATGTTACTTTGGGCACCTTATTCTAGACAGGCAGAGGCCTTTATATGTCACATGGACATCTTTATTTTATATTTTGCCAAAATGGAGGTCTAGCACTAGATGAAGGACTATTGCTTTCTTAGAACAAATCATGCATATTGATTTTCAAGTAACTACGGAAGTCAAACTAAATCTCCTTTTGTATCAGTGAGCTTTTTCTATGTGATTTTTCTTTTCCTTTTTTTTTTTTTCTTTTAAAGTCAAGAAAGATATTCCTCCTTCAGCTGTTACAAGACCAATATTCGGTATACTGGGCACAATCCATCTGGTGGCAGGTAAGAAAAAATAAGCTAAGATGGGCAAAGAAGGTAATGAAAACGACACAGTATAAAATGAAGGCATACTTCCTATCATGCTTGAGGCAGTAACTGTAGGTTAGATATTTGTCACTAATTTCTAAAAGTGACATACTCCAAATGACAAGTGGTAAAATCTATCAGCCTGAGGTTCTGTTGAAAAAAGTTTGGTTTTTGGTTTTATTTCAACTGAAATCTCTAGTCAACTAGACATTTCTTCATAAATTCTAAGAGTATTTAAAAAAACATTTTAATGCACTGATGACCCAGAGTATTCTATACCGTCAGCCCCATATTGAGGTTGAATATAACCTGGTGCGTCTTAGAGAATGTTACCTGGTTCTGAATTATTAGGAAGGTGATTTTGTTTATCTAGATTTCATTTCATTGAACTTAAAAAAATTCCTGTAATATCAGGCAGTGTGCTAGATGCTGAGTTATGGAAGATGCCAGGCCCTTTTTTTCCCCTGCGGTTTACAATCTAGTGAAAGATGCATTTAAGTAGTAAATCACTGTAGTACGGTGTGACAAGTTCCAGGAGAGAGGTGTACGTAGGGAGACTTCCAGGAAGGGCACTTGTGGGTAGAGCCTTGAATGGAGCTTAAGAATTAATTTAGTGGTAAAGGCTTACCCTGTTTTATTTGTGGGAGGCGGCGGCAGCTAGGATCACGGTTGGGGTATTATTCATAGTACTGTGATGCCTTCTTAATTCTGGACAGTTCATCTTTGTGATTGCGGAGTTGTGGTGACCAGTTAGTTATACTGCCCCAGCACATTTCTCTACCACTTAAAATGACATGGAGGCCATAGGGGTGGCGTAGACGGGACATTACCTCTCCCGCAGTGGTCAGATCTCATGACACATGATGATGCTCTAAGCTACATGCTGGGAAATGCATTAGCAGAGGCCTGTGTGCCTTGGGGATGGCAGGAGAGAGAAAGAAGCATTTTCTGGCTTTACTTTGCATCTGCTAAGATCACTGCTTTTGCTTTTGTTTTTTTGAGAAAAGATTTGACCTTTCAGTAGGAACTTTTCTAAATAATGCGCTATTCTTTCTATTCATAAATCCTAAGGTTTCCTTTAAAAAAAAGTCATGGGCCTTTTATCTGTACGGCACCGTGCGGTCTCACTCTGCTGCCTTTGGAGCTTAAACGGTGCCAAGTGCTACTGTTGGTTTTAGAGTTGCCTCTTTTATATTTATGTTGTGTGTGGCTTTGCTTTTTGCAGGTAATTATCTAATTGTTATTACCAAAAAGACAAAAATAGGTGAATTTTTCAATCACGTAATCTGGAAAGCAGCAGATTTTGACATCCTTTCTTATAAGAAGACGATGTTGCACTTAACTGATATTCAGGTAAGAACTGGAATCACTTATTAATCACAAAAGCTGACGCAGTCCCATGGGGGCGGCAGCTGGGGCGGCAGAACGAAGGTTGGATGGATTTCTTTTTTTTTTTTTTTTTAAAGATTTTATTTATTTATTCATGAGAGACAGAGAGAGAGAGAAGCAGAGGGAGAAGCAGGCTCCCAAGGAGCAGAGAGCCCGATGCGGGACTCGATCCCAGGACCCTGGGATCATGACCTGAGCCGAAGGCAGATGCTTAACCATCTGAGCCACCCAGGCGCCCTGGACGGATTTCTTTTAAGCCTAATGATTTCAACAGCCCAGCAAGCAAGGTTCCTCTACACACCTTTACACCTGGCCAGAAAACGTGCTTTCTAAAAGTCCTGTATTTATTTTATTGTTCTTGGTTTGCTTTTTTAAAAACTGACTCAAGTTCTTAAGTTTTGAAATTTCATATGTAGAGAAAAGGACAAACAGAAAAAGCCCCAGTATTCAGCAACCAGAATTAACTTCATACCCTTTTTGTAAAGAAATAAAATATAGATACCTTTGAGGTTCCACTGATCCCATTTCATTCCCTCTTTGTCCAGAGAAAAAGTTTTCTTCGTGTTTGCCACATTGCCCCAGCGGCTGCCCCCCCTTAGCACGATTCCTGTACGCACAGCTTTTAGTTACCCTTGTTCAGGTATTAGGGAATGCAGTCCCCCAACAAAGCGGGTTCAATTTCAGTTACCATGGTATATGAAGTCAAGTATTAGTGCAGCAAGCTGGAGGGCAAAGGAACAAAAAAGCATCAGCTCTTGAAGGGAAGTTTGCATTGAACATGAGTGGGGTACGGAAGTTGCGGCTGACCCTGGGAATGCCGGCCCTTGCCCTCCACAGGTCCGCAGCCAGGGGTCTTAGTGAGGGTGAACTTCTCAACATTCATGATGAAGTGGTTGTGATGAGAAGGTTGAAGATGTCCCAGAGGAAGTGATACCAGTGACAGACTTCACAGGAAAGGAACTCTCTGGAGTATTCCATGACTTTGAGAGTGCCAAGGATAAGGCGTAAGGATAAGATATGACAATTAGGGGCACCTGGGTGGCTCATTTGAGCATCTGACTCTTGGTTTTGGCTCAGGTCATGATCTCAGGGTCCTGGGATCAAGCCTGGCATTGGGCTCCACGCTCAGCAGGGAGTTTGCTCATGCTTGCTTTCTTTCTCTCTTAAATAAATAAATAAATAAATAAATCTTTAAAAAGAAAAGACAGGTGTATGGCAATTGGCCAGGGCATAGAAAAGATACTCCATAGATCAATATATTCACCCCTATAAGACATGATATTTAAGGCAATAAAAATGGTTGTATTTATTTACTAGCCCAGTATTATTTGCTTGAACAGTTTTTTCTTGATTGCTCTACTTGGTTGTCAGGCCATGCAACTAATTTTAACATTGCCCACTACATGTGCTTTGTACCTTTTGGTCTAAAATAAATAAATACATGTCTGAGCCCAAATTAAAAATTGTGTAGTATGTAGATTTGTAACAGGTAGATTAACATATTAATCATTTGATAATCATTAAACATGACCAAGCATTATCAATTGTTTCTTAAAGCAAGGATAAAAGTAAATGTCCCAGTATTCATTGGGAAGGCCAGCTAAAATGATTATCAGAAAATAAAGATAAGTATTATTTTACTGGACTTTTCTTTTTAATCTTTGCATTTTAAAAAAGAATTTAATTCCCATCCAGTCCAGTAAAGTTTCTTAGGAATGAGGATGGTATTATTCCCTTGTTATTTCCTTGCTGTGTTATTGGGCCTCTCATGACTTTATGTTTTTCACTTGTCAAATGAGCGTAATTAACACTAAACTGCAAGGTTTGTTGTGAGGATGAAAGAGAGTCTCTAAAGGGTCTGGCATGTGGGAGGTCATCACCTAAGGCGGTGATGTTTTGTTAAAATAAATTTCTGCCCATTAGAGAAAAACTGAAGGATACTAAAGGCCAGGAGTTCTCTCCCATCAGTTAATGTAACAATACCCCATGCTGTCGAGTGAACCTCCTCCGTGGGTCAGGAGCTGGCCTAGGTCCTAGGGAAATGGTGACACCCTCTCTGTCAGTCCTGTGCCAGTGGCATTTAACAGGGCCGGCCGCTTACACATCTGGACAGATTCGGTTTCAAGTATGAGACAGACTGATGTTTTCCTCCCTTTTGTTTACAGTTACAAGATAATAAAACTTTCCTAGCGATGATAAACCACGTCCTGAATGTGGATGGGTTTTACTTCTCAACGACATATGATTTGACCCATACTTTGCAGCGGCTGTCGAACACCAGTCCAGAATTCCAAGAAATGAGTCTCTTGGAAAGGGTAAGCTTCGTCTTCAGCTATTTTTACTTATTTTGGTTTGTTTTTTTTTAAAGGGACATATCTCTATGTCATCCATAAAAATATTTATTGATTTTTTGCAATCCTGGCTATGTCAGACTCACATGTGGGGTTGAAAACACACCGTGTTCTCAGTGTCCGTCACAGTTGCAAATTTAGGATCCCAGAATCTATATGTGTGACCCAGACAGGACTGAGAACCAGTGGTATAAGAATTGAGAAATCTGTCTAAACAGACATGCTGAGGGGCGCCTGGGTGGCTCAGTCGTTAAGCGTCTGCCTTCGGCTCAGGTCATGATCCCAGGGTCCTGGGATGGAGCCCCGCATTGGGCTCCCTGCTCCGCGGGAAGCCCGCTTCTCCCTCTCCCACTCCCCCTGCTTGTGTTCCCGCTCTCACCGTGTCTCTCTCTGTCAAATAAATAAAATCTTAAAAAAAAAAAAAAAAAAAGACATGCTGGTAGTTTCCTGGCTTTCAGTGCTCTGCAGTATAACAGTTATTAACGTTAACAACATAATTATCCTTAAAAAATTAACGTGCCAACATGCAATATTCTTTCTGCAGTGGTGGTATTTATAGTTTTTACAACGAGAAAAGTAAGAACTTACTGATGTAAGAACTTGAAAAATATTGATTTAAGGTGGGGTTTTTTGTTGTTATTTTGCCCCCCCCGCCCTTTTTAAATATGAGTGTGTCTTTAAAACTAGGTCTCAAATGATATCATCCTAAAATTCCTGCTGTTCAGGAACCTGGATAATTGCCGCCTGGATATTTTAGTAACAAACCTTAGATGTGTTTAGGGGGCAGACAGAATTTTAAAGGTTGCTGTCTGTTACCTGTTAGGCTAGACCCTATGAAATTGCCAGTAATTGACAATTTTTGACTAGTAAAAACGATAATTTCATATGGTTCATCCTAAATCAGTATTTTAGTTGACTGGCTCTTTTAAGATTTTATACTCTAATCTAGTAAAATTATATGTAGACTTGGATGCAAATTTAGATGTAAGCTAAGCAATCAAGCAATTTGGCTTTTAACTACAGAGACAGTTGCTTTTTTTTTTTTTTTTTTTTTAAAGCAGTTGCTATGCTGCATCTGCCATTTGTTTATCAAATGTCTCCTGTCTCATTGATGTGTAAGGCATTGAGTTTGATTATGTAATGACGACTAATACGTGCGGGCGATTGGGAGCACACACCTGCACTGGGAAGTGTGCCCCGAGGCTGGTTGTGGCTGCTCCTGGGACTCAGCTGGGGACAAGCATGGGGGAGTGGCAGTCCGTGTGTTTTGTAAACAGAATGGAGAGAGTCGGTTAATCTCCTGTGTTGTTGAGGGAACGTCTCCTGTATTTATAGTTTGAAAGTCAGAGATGCCCTCGGCAGTTACTGTAGGGGCTGCCAGAGGCCATGCGGAGGTGTGTTCTTTAGGTGACATCGAGCCAGTGAAGAATTCCCAGCAGACAGGAGACAGGTCACGTTGGAGAGCTCTTGCTGGCAGCATGAGGGGTGGGTGGCAGGGGCAAGGCCAAGACTATCCGGGGAAGCTGCCCATAGTAGTTAGGCTGGATTCAAGTGCTAGTTGGGGCCACGGGAGCAGGGACATAGGAGAGGGGGGTGGATTTGGAAGGAGATTTAGGACTTAGCAGTTGACTACAGATAAGAGGAAGACCCCAGGGCGCCTGGGTGGCTCAGTCTGCCTTCAGTTCAGGTCATGATCCCAGGGCCCTGGGATCAAGCCCCACATCGGGCTCCCTGCTTGGTGGGAGACCTGCTTCTCCCTCTCCCATTCCCCCTGCTTGTGTTCCCTCTCTCGCTGTGTCTGTCTTTAAAATCTTTAAAAAAAAAAGACCCCAGAGGACTCCCAGGTTTCTGCCTGGGCCCACAGCACTGGCCTGAGCCAGTGGGACAGGACACCCGGAGAAGGGGCGGATTTGAGGGGAAGACCTGTGTGTAGCCACCAGGTGGAGACATTGATTGTTGAGAGTTTTCATCTGTAGAAACTCAGGTTGGCAGGAGATACTTGATTAATTTTAAATCTTCTTCCTCAGGCAGATCAGCGGTTTGTATGGAATGGTCATCTTCTAAGAGAACTTTCTGCCCAGCCAGAGGTAATGGACACTAAATAAAACCTACTTATTTGTTACAGTCCAAGTTCTAATTGAATAGATATGTAAAATGGCTGCCTAATCACCAGGGATTTTGGTAAATACTTCTCATTTAACTCAGTTTATAACTTACAGGCTTTGATAGGTTTGCCTCCTCGCATTGTTCTGGTTTGAAGAAGCCCAATTATTTTACTCTGATCTCCCATGGAAGCCTTAAAAAAGAAGAAATACTTACATAAAAATACATTGCTTTCTGTGAGTAAGAGAGAAGGGGTCTTGGTCTGTCAGTAGTGGAGAAAAAAATGAGGAGCCCCAGGAGGTCCCCGGGCAAATGCAGAGCTCTGCATTTGTCCTCAGTTACCCAAGAGAGACATGCATGGATGTCATCATCTTCCTCTGTCCTTAGTTTGTACAAATGAGGGGGGAGCAGGGAGGCCCAGCCGAGAAGCATAGCATATCAAATCTAGGTACATGGATTTGCTTAGTGTCTTTATTTCTTGTCATTTGCTTTGCTTCTTTCGGAAAAGTAGTTTGAGCTGCAAACAGCTCGCATGGGAGTCTTTTTCCTGGAGCAGTGAAGTTGCTGTAGGCAAAGAGTGACAGGGAGGGAGGTAGACGTTTGGCAGCTTCATGCAGTTTTATTAGTGTTCCAAAACCTGAACACTTAAGCCCAACTGATTGCATCACATGCTTAAATTGTGTTTTAATTGGAAAGACCAGGGTACGTGAGAGACATTTAAAAAAAATAAGTTACCCATAAGCTTGATACCTTGTTGTATTTGCATGTTACCTCCATAACACACAAATATTTTTATATAGTAGAAGTATGTTTTATGCAGTGCTTCTTTTTATTTGAAGAGCATGTGTATTCCTCAATGTCCTGTCTCTCTCCATTTCAGGTCCATCGGTTTGCGCTCCCAGTATTACACGGCTGTATCCTTTCATGGTGTCACTCTTCAGTTGCCTGGCAGTCCTTAGTCCGGTATTAGTACAAGGCAGACTTAGGAACAATCTCAGTCATATGAAGAGAGTGTTTTAGAATTAGTAGAAATTGCTCTTGATAACAAAATCAAACCCATTAACATAAAATCTTAGAATACTGGTTATAAATACCCCCCCCCCCTTTTTTTAAATGAACTCTTGAGACTGAATTATTCTCTCTGTTCAAGAGTTCTGGGGCTGGTGGTTTAAAGAAGGAGCATGCAGACTGTGTTTTGTATTTATTAGACTTTGTACCAGTAAACAAGAGTAGTTTGAACCTGACTATTGAAAACTTCCCCTTTCCCTTAAAATAGTTAGATTCAGGAACTAGGGCGACCAGCAACGTGGAGAGGAGAGTTATAATTAAAAATCATCCTTGTCATTTGAAATAGCCACAAAAAAAATGGGAATAGATGGTACACAAAGAATAATGCTTAGGGCAGGGGGAAAGTCCGTACAGATGCAAAACAAATAGTCATCATCTAATTGTAAGTGCATTTTAAGAACTTACCACAACAGAGAAGCCGAGTGAGCTGGCGGATAAAGGACAGGTAGCTGACGAGCGCCTGTAATCAGCACTGTGCTCTCCCTGCAGAAACCGAGGTGATCTTTGTATTAAGAACCCCCGAGAAGCTTATTACAGAAACAGTCTGTGATCTCTTTGTTCATTATGTTGATAGGATTTCTTTAAATTATTCTTGTTATACTTAAAAGCAAAAAAGTACGGAGGAAACATTTTTCACATTTGTGGGAGAATAAAAACCAGAAACGCTGGGAATAAAAGCTCTTGTTTATTCTGTATCTCCCTCCCCGCCCTGGAATATTTCCAAGTTCTCCTAAGACTAAAATAAGCAATGAATTTAGGTAGTGCTTTAAGGGGTTTGGGCCAATTTTGTGTGTGTGTGTGTGTTTCCAAAATGAGCTTGTGAACGGACAGTAATATTAAATGAGTTTTGGGACACCTTTTCTAGGCGATTTTAGAAACAGGCTATCCATTCATTTAGCTTTCAATCTAAGCTTTAAATAAGCCTCTGGCTAACATAGTTTCAGTGTTTGATGTATACACGGACCGGGAGATGAGCAGGAACAGAGGCCTCGAGGCAGGAGCATGCTCAAGCAGCAAATGTGGACAGGGAGAGGTGGGAGTCACCTGAGGGAAGGAGCCGGGTCTGGGTTTTGCAGGGCCTTGTAGGCTCTGTGTACTGTAACTGTGATGAGAAACTTGGGATTCGAATAGAGGCTTGGCATGGTAAGACAGGCTCACTCTGACAGCGGTGTGGAGAACACGCCAAAGGCGAGCATAGGAGGATACAAGGACTAACGATAGAGGCAGTTGTTGTAGTTAGGTGTGAGAGGTGGTGATGCCTGGGGCCAGGATGGTAGCAGTGATGGTGGTGGAAATGGTCAGGTTCCAGACCTGTCGTGAAGGTAGAGCTTACAGAATTTTCTGACAAATTGTACATGGGGTATGGAAGAAGGGGGCTTAGTACGAATCTAAGGTTTCTGACCAGAGTAAGTGGAAGGAAGCCATCCATCGATGCGTGGAAGACTCTGGAGGCGGGGGTGAGGCCAGAGTATCCGGAGTTCCATTGGGACAGCTAAGCTTGAAATTGCTCTAGCTTCCAAGATGAGATGTCACAGAAGCAGATGGAGTAATGGCATTGGAGTTTACGAGGGAAGGTCATGTTGCAGACATAAAGTTGAGAGTTGTCTGATGAGCACAGATGGCATTTAAAGCCACGAAGCTGATGAGCTCATCAAAGGAAGGAATGCATCTAGGGAAAAGAAAAGGCCTGGAGAAAGAAGATGGCCTGAAGGGAGTTCTAGAAGGTGAAGCCACAGACTGTAGGCCTCATTGAGGACAGAGTGGGGGAACCGGTGTGAATGAACCGCAAGGACAGGAGAAATGGTGACCCAGCAAAGGGCAGTGAGGAAGAGGGGAGCCACCCAAGGGAGGGTGGTGTCCCACAAACAAATGAAGAGACTGTCTGCAAGCACAGGGGGTAATCAGCTGATAAGGTGCTGGGTGGTTAAATGTGAACATTCGGCAGGGAAGTTATGTACCTGCTCCCCCGACTCTCCTCCCCAGATGGGGGAACTGATGAGAAGGGTTTGCAGAAGGGGAGAGCACAGTCACGTGCTGGAGTGATGTCCTCGAGTGTGCGACAGGTGGAGTCTAGTGCCCAGGTCCTCCTCCGCCAGGAAGGGAAGCAGACACGTGGATGTGGACGCCAGTTGATAGAGAGCTGTGGCGGGAGCACACGGGGATGGCTTTTATTTCCACAGAGGACCAGGAAACCATGTCAGTTGGGTGAGTGGGATGCGGGAGGAGTGTTGGAGGCTGAGAAGGTGTGGTATGGGCATCCAAGTGCGAGCGCGTGGCCCTGGGTGTAACTCATTGATAAAGACCGGAAGTACATCTGTTCACATGGTAAAAGTGATATCATGGTGATGGGCTGCTGTATGATTTTTATTTTCTTGTTCCTTCCATGCTTTCTGGATTCTTTAAAGTGTGTTTGTATTTCTCTTGTAATCCGAGGAAATGATTCATAAAGCAGTCACTCATATTCTGTGCTCCACTTAGTTCTCTAAGGGCAGGCTCATATCTTAGTCATCTTTGTGCCCTCGCCCAAAATAGGTAATGGGTGAATGAATGAACAAATACGGCCTTGGATTCTTCTCTAGTGCTGTGGGTTTTAAAGAAAAGTGAATTGGGAGTTCAGGATGAGTCATTGTTAGGTCTCATGATCCCAGGTCAAAGAGAAGGATGAATCATTAGAAATTCATATTGCTAATGTCCCTCAGTACCATCATTTTGAAAGTGATTTGGCATTCTCTTTTGAATTTACCAGAACTTCCCCTGTGCATACCCAATACGTTTATACCAGGGGGTGTTTGCAAAAGTGTTCACAGCACCACAGTTGGATGGAACCAACGCCATCAGTTCCATCAGAGAAGAGTCGGGGCTCTTGTGGTGTGGTCCTTGCAGATGGCACACAGCACCGAGGAGGAGTGGTCTACTGGTTCGTGCCGTCCAAGCGTGGAATGTACTAGTGGAGATAAACAAGGGCTGAAGCTTGTCAAGAATGTGGTGCTGTTTTTATAAAAACTCAAACATAAGCAAGCCATGTGTTTTGTTTTGTTTTTGTTTTTGTTTTTATTCATGAGAGTCAGAGACAGAGGCAGAGGGAGAAGCAGGCTCCCCGCCCAGCAGGGAGCCCGATGCGGGACTCAATCCCAGGACCCTGGGATCATGTCCCGAGCCGAAGGCAGACGCTTAACCATCTGAGCCACCCAGGCGCCCAAGCCACGTGTTTTTAAGTCGTGGTTGCCTATGGTGAAATTAAAAAGGCAGGAGTATGGTCTCCTGAGAATAGTTGCTGCTTCTGGGCAAGAAGACGGGATGGAGAAGTAACAGTAATTAGAGTCAGGGTTTTGGTACTGTTCTGAAGTTGAATGGGAGGTTCATAGATACTTAATTTTATCGTGCTGTTAATGCTCTATAATGGATGATTCAAGTTGTGTTAAGAAAAAAATGTTACGTATAAAAGATAAGCATAGGGCAAACCCAAACAAATTGAGGAAGGAAGAAAGATAAGGCCATCGAGACCGTGAAAGAAACCTTTCTGTTACAATATCAAGCGGTAAAGATGAAAAGTCAAAGTAATTCTTAGGAGAATTTGGCATTTCCTAATAAAATCAGATGATGAATATACTCCGTGACCTAGCAGTCCTAGCTCCTTAGAGCCACCTCCCCAAAATGTTTGTTTGCGGCACTTTTCTGCTAGCAAAAACTGGAAACAACCTGGACAGTCGGCTGGATAGACTGGTGTAGCCCGTGAATCCGCGCGGTGGGATAGAATCCAGCCCCAGCAACAAGGGAGCCCCAGGCACGTACTGCCGAACAAAGAGGGCAAGCCAAAAGACATATACAGTGTCACTCCTTTTAGGAATTTGCTCAGTGGCAAAACTAGAAAGACCAGCAAGGGAGTGGTGAACTGAGTGGATAGTGGTGAACTGAGTGGATAGCGGTCCGCGCGTGGAGGGCAGCAAGATGGGGAGGGGCGCCCGCTCTCGGTGCTCCAGAGGTGCCGGTGGTGCGCGTGGGGGCGGATGTGTGAGCAGGTTCAGTGATTTTTGTTACGATCAGACAATATTTAACCGAAATTGGCCATTTTAACCAATTCTGAGTGTACAGTTTAGAAAGTGGCATTACCTTCCTAATGTATGAAGAGCACCAAGCCATTTCTTTCTCCCCTATTGGAAATTCTCAATCCATTAAGCAATAGCTCCCCAGACATGGCTCTTTTTGTAAATATTTAGATACATTGTGTATTCTTTTCTATTTGTTATAGTTCCTAATAACATTGTTTTAATGTAAGAGATTTGCCATCTCCAGAGGCTTCCGCAGCCCTTCATTCTGGCCATGAGGTGGAGAGACCTGAGCCCTGAGGGTTCGCAGGGATCGAGCCCTCTGCATTGCTGAGCGGGAGTGAGCAGGTGGATAGTGCATACCTTTACTAGTTGTTAGGGAGATAGGTTTAGATTAAGAAAAGCTTTTGGGGGAGATAGTTTTTTTTTTTCATATTCAGTTTTACTTTTCCTGTTTCACGGACAAAGTAGAGTCAGAATTTGTTTCTGGATAATCCTTAAATCACAGTTTGATCTGTAATCTTCATGTGCACACGAACTGTTATCGCTGATTTATATTTGTAATTATACATATATTTTTGTGTTTTTTTTAATTGCAGTGGTCTAGCACCCCCCCTTTTCCATTTCTTATTTGAAGGCAAAACTACTTTACATTTATGTTTTTCATTCTAAGCACAGTTTTTTGGTGATGCAGGTAATGTTTTACTTTTAGAAAGTGGTTGAGGTTAGGGGAAGGAAATCATACTTTTAAAATAGAAACAATATAATGAGCCACTCAAACATACTGTCCGTATGTCATTATACGATTACTGACTTGACCAAACTTCACAGTCGAATATTACAATATTAAAGGCTTATGAACATTCATGAAGAACCCAAAAAGATTGTACATTCTTGGTTCATTTTTCTCTTTTTTTTTTTTTTTAAAGATTTTTATTTATTTATTTGACAGAGACACAGTGAGAGCAGGAACACAAGTAGGGAGAGTAGGAGAGGGAGAAGCAGGCTTCCCGCTGAGCAGGGAGCCAGATGCGGGGCTCGATCCCAGGACCCTGAGATCATGACCTGAGCCGAAGGCAGACGCTTAACGACTGAGCCACCCAGGCGCCCCGGTTCACTTTTCTCTTAAAGACGGAGTCATTCTTGCTAGGGTAAATGGGTTCAAATGTAATCTGGAAATAATACCTATGATTTCTATAAATGTTATATTTTTCTTAACATAGCTAAGTTATTACTATGCACTCGTGTTCTATTAATGGAAAATACTTTGACTGGATTCTCATCTCGAGGAGGAGTTGTTTCAGAGCTGGTGTGCGCTATTATGTAAGAGGTGAGATTAATTTTGTCAGCGTGATTCAATACTGGGTTTTATCTATCACTAATTAATGTCTTGTCATACGGTGACATGAATGTAACCTTTTGTATTTTACTTGTTCTCATTATCATTTGATAGCCTCACTAAATATTTATCTCCTGCTTCATTATAATAATTTGGTAGGTTTTCTGTGCTTTACTCCAGCTACTGTAGTTACATGGCAGATATTAATGAGACCCTATAGGCTGCTTCTTACTGCTTTAAGAGGAATTATTCATGTTGTTTGCTGGATGTCTGAAAGCCAGTTGAACTCAGTGTAGTTTCATATCAGAAACTCGTATCAGAAAGTATTTTCTTTTATTGCTCTCAGTTTCTTTGCATGCATAAAGCTAGACATTTGACTTTATGCCTTCAACTTTAAAGATTTACATTTTGAGTATTTATTCCCTAGGATTTGTACTAGCAACATGTTAATTTACTTAAACCAAGCTTTTTAAAATCTGCATTAAAAATTACTGGCATTATGAAAAGGAGTTTTTCTAACTCTTCCTGTTTTCTTTTTTTCTTTCTTTTTTTGTAAGAATAAAATCCTCTGGGCCATTAGATAAATTGTAGAAGTTTTGGGCCACAAAGTTGTAAAGGTTATTCCCTTATTACAGGTGATATAGCAGAAGAAGGACATTTTAGTAAGTGACCTGGCCAAGATCACAGAATCAGAATTGGAATTCGCGACTCCTTCATAACTAGGTTTTCTTGGATGGAGACATATTCTTAGTTAAATTTTTGAATAGGTAATGCATTCACATAGTTCAGGTATCAAGAAATATAAAGAGATGTACAATAAAAAATATTTTTGGGCTTTGGGCCCATCTGCTGCATCTTACTCAGTTGTTAGCTTCTTATTTATCCTTCCAGATCATTTTTTAATGCTTTTACAGTTGTGTGTTCTCCTCCCCCTTTTGTGGACATTGGTTGCATACTGAGCACATTTTCTTACACCTTGGTTTTTTTCTGTTTTTTAAATTTCATATATCTTGGAAATCATTTCATAAAGGTCTGCCTCCCCACCTAGCCCCTGCCCCCCGTCTTCTCCTTCCCTCCCTCCCTTCATCCCCACCCCCATGCACACCAATCTCACTCTAACTTCTAAAAATATTCCTTAATGAGAATTAATGGAAAGAACCCAAGTATAAGATGCTTCTGACAAGTAATTTTAGAAGGTTTTGAGAAAGCATTTCGTTGCCAATTTGACTCAGTAATTTTGTCCCCGTCACTATTAACAAAACCACCTACCTCACCTCAAAATGAGAAATAGATCAGATAGAAAGGATGTTAAGAAATATTTGAGGTGGTTAAAAAAATCTGTTGATTTATTTATGATAATTTAGTAATTTGAGTCAGGGACTAGCTTGAAAGTTGCCTCTGCAAGTTTTTCGTATAAAAGTAGATTATGTGAATGGGATTATAGAGGATTGCTTCAAATAATCGAAAGGACTAACCAATATTAAGGCTAAACACTTTAGAGCAGTGCTTTTCAAACTAGGCTTTGTGGGTATGTTCATGGAGTTACAAGAATTCTAGGATCATACAATTTTTGTGCTTTTATTTTGATAATTGAAATCATTATAAGCATCTGGCAGACCATTTGCCCTATTACAACAAAATATTGTTAACATAATGACCCACATTTCCATTTAATATTGTGTTTAATAGTTTTAACTTTCAAAATAGTATTTTTCAAACTGGGATCTATGGGCATACTCTCAGGGGTCCTTGAGAATGACTTTTTCTTGAAAATATTTTTCAAGTTTGAGAAACACTGTTTTAGAGGAATTGTGTATGTATAAACAATTGATACATTAAACAGCAACCAACTTCATCTGTTTATTAATAGGTCCTTAATACTCCGCCTTAAGCCTGTTGTAATGAGGGATCTTCTGTTAGCTTTCGGATGGTGTACCATGCGTTTGAAATTTATTTTTGCAAGGACTTTTCCACTAATTTGAACTGACTTAATTCTTTTCAAGTTAAACCGAATTAGTGAATCTCTGATGCGTTTCTCATGTAACAAATCTGGTTAACTTTGGCTTTTTTTTCGATTTAGGAATTGATTCTGAAGGCCATGCCGCCAACTTTGTAGAAACAGAACAAATTGTGCACTACAACGGGAGCAGGGCCTCATTCGTACAGGCAAGTGGATGTGTCTGTGAGGCAGCCAGCCAGCTCGCCTCCTCTGCTTCCACCATACTTTTCTGCCCTGGTGTTGAAATTTCCCTCCGCTCCCCTGCTTTTTAAAGTAATACTGTTCGTTGTCTACAATGTGGGTAAAGTTCCCTCAGAACAAAGCTACTCGATTAACCTGGCACTCACCTGCCCACATTTCCTGCCCTTGAATTAATTAAATCCCTACGGAGAGAGGAGGGGAGGAGGTCCAAGGGTTAGGGACGTGGAGCCACCTCTCCGCTTCACCCCCTTGACTTCTTCAAGGCAGTGATGATGGGACAGAAGCCAGGTTGTGAAGGCTTTACCCGCCTTGCACTTCTTTGGGGGGCAGTCTGGCTCTTGTTGCCTCCTTATGGAGTTCTGGATCACTTGCTGCCCCAGAGCAGTGGTGGCTCCACACATTTGTAAGTTCAGAAATATACTCGTTGGAGAATGAATAAAGCAGTTTTCTAATTTCATCATCATAGCGGATTATATAACAGACATAACTTATTAATTGCTTATAGATAAATTGGTTTATTTTGGAAGTTTAGGGGAAACAGGACTGTTTACTACCCAAGTAGTAAACATGTATATAAAATCAGGAGGAAAAGTCCTTTCCAAATGTATTCCCACAGAATCGGAACTTTAGGAGTAGGCATACACAGACTCCTTTTTGTAGTTGGTAGGTTGTATTTATGTTTTTTCCTTTGATGAGAAAAACAAGTTAATGTGTATGTTTCTTTTCATATTTCTCTCTTTTCTTTTAGACTCGAGGATCAATACCAGTTTTCTGGTCTCAAAGACCAAACCTCAAGTACAAACCACAGCCACTAATCAACAAAGTAGCCAATCATGTGAGTATCTTCTGTGCTTTTTTTCATTGGCTAAAAATAGGAGCTTCATAGCATTATAGTTTGCATGTGGAACATGTAGTTATTCCTCACGAGTTAGAATCCAGCATCTCTGCAGCCATTCTCCTTGGATCTGGCACCTAGTGAACCTCTGACCCAAAGGCTGTAGAGATGGCACGTTGGAAATGCGGAAAACTAGCAGATGATCGGACAGCATGGCAAATTCAGATTTTAGAGATCTTGTAAGATTTGCAGCTTCATGCTGTTTTAGAGTCTTTAGTGTATTCTGTTTGAGGTCGTGCTCAGATTTAAAGTATGGTATTGTAGCTCAGAACAGAATGGCTTATAATTGCTGCTTACTACATGGTATTTAGAATATCTTGAAGACCTGGTCCCAATCCTAGTGTCATTCTCTTGAATATACAAACAGGACATTTAAGGAGATACTTTATTTTTTTTATTTTAATAGAGAGAGAGATACAGCAAGAGAGGGAACACAAGCAGGGGGAGTGGGAGGGGAGAAGCAGGCTTCCCGCGGAGCAGGGAGCCCGATGCGGGGCTCGATCCCAGGACCCTGGGATCATGACCTGAGCCGAAGGCAGACGCTTAACGACTCAGCCACCCAGGCGCCCCAGGAGATACTTTAAAAAGTTTTATAAATATAGTGTAATTTGGTAAAGTGTGTAATTATTTTCTCTTTCTAGATGGATGGTTTCCAAAGGCATTTTGATTCACAAGTAATTATTTATGGAAAACAAGTAATAATCAATCTGGTATGTTTCTTACATGTTTCTTGGGGGGAACAAAACAAAAAATATGTAAAAAAAATATAACATTTACCATTTTAACTATTTTGAAGTGTGCAGTTCGGTGGCATTAAAGTATTTTACAGTGTCGTGCAACTGTTACCATTAGACCATTTCCAGAACTTTTCATCATGCCAAACAGAAACTCAGTGTCCACTAAACAGTAACTTCCTATTATCCCTCCCTCAACCCCTGGTAACCATTCTACTTTCTATCTATATAAATTTTCCTATTCTAGATTTACCACATAAGGGGATCATATAATACTGATTCCTTTGGGTCTTGCTTATTTCACCGAGCTTAAAGTTTTTAAGGACTGTCCACGTTACAGCATGTATCAAAATTTCATTCATTTTGAAGACTGGATAACATTCCTTTGTATGTTCCATATTTTGTTTATCCATTTATCTGTCGATGGACATGGGTTGTTTCTACATTTCAGTTGTTGTGAATAATGCCGCTCTGAACATTGATGTGCAGGTATCCATTTGAGTCCCTGCTTTCAATTCTTTTAGGGCTATACCTAGAAGTTGAATTGCTGGATCATATGGTGATTCTAGGTTTAACTTTTTAAGGAACCACTACTGTTGTTCACAGTGGCTACCTTTTACATTCCCACCGCAGTGCACCTGGGTTCCGCTTTCTCCACATCCTTGCCAGGATTCGTTTTGTTATGTTTTTGATTATAGCCATCTTTATAGGCGTGGAGTGGTGTGTCATTGTAGTTTTGATTTGCATTTTTCTAGTGACTAGTAATGTTGAACATCTTTTCATGTGCTTATTGGACATCTGTGTATCTTCTTTAGAGAACGGTCTACTCAAGTATTTTGCTCATTTTAAATCAGGTGGTGGTTGTTTTTGTTGAGTTATAGTAGTTCTTTTTATTTTTTTTATTTTATTTTTTTTAAAGATTTATTTATTTGAGAGAGAGAATGAGAGAGAGAGAGAGAGCGAGCATGAGATGGGGGAGGGTCAGAGGGAGAAGCAGACTCCCCGCTGAGCGGGGAGCCCGATGCGGGACTCGATCCCGGGACTCCAGGATCATGACCTGAGCCGAAGGCAGTCGCTTAACCAACTGAGCCACCCAGGCGCCCCTAGTAGTTCTTTTTATATTCTGGAACTAATTCCTTATTAGATGTGCTTTGCAAATATTTTCTCCCATTCTTTGTGTTGTTTTGATAACTGCTAGTTATAGGTCTATTCAGATTTTCTGTTTTTTCACGATTCATGTTTGGGTGGATTGTTTCTAGAAATGTGTCCATTTGTTTGGTTGATTGACTGCAAAATGTTCATTGAATTCTCTTATAATCCTTTTTGTTTCTTCAGAATCAGTAGAAATATCCCATCTGTCATTCCTGATTTTAGTTAAGTCGAGTCTTCTCTTTTTTTTTCTTGGTCGTTATAGCTAAGTTTATCAATTTTGTTAATCTTTCAAAGAACCAAGTTTTGGTTTCATTAATTTTTCTCTATTTTTCTATACTTTATTCTCTTTATCTCTGATCTTTATTTCCTTCCCTTTGCTAGCTTTGAGTTTCGTTTGCTCTTCTTTTTCTCGTTCCTTAAAGTGTAAAGTGAGGTCCTTGATTTAAGGTCTTTTTTTTTTTTAAATATTTTAATTTATTTGAGAGAGAGTGCACACGCACTTATGTGACCATGTGCAAGTGGGGGAAGGGGCAGAGGGAGAGGAGAGAGAGAATCTCAAGCAGACTCCGCTCTGCGTACAGAGCCCGACGGGGGGCTCTGTCTCACAACCCCATGAGATCATGATCTAAGCCGAAATCACTAGTTGGCTGTTCAACTGACTGAGCATCCAGGTGCCCTGGTCTTATTTTTGAATGTATATGTTTATAGCTGTAAATTTCCCTTAGTGCTGCTTTGGCTTTATTTTATAAGTTTTGGTATATTGTATTTTTGTTTTCATTTGTCTGTTTTCTAATTTCTCTTGTGATTTCTTCCTTAACACAATGATTGTTTAAGAGTGTGCTGTTTAGGGCTGCCTGGGTGGCTCAGTCAGTTAAGTGTCTGCCTTCAGCTTAGGTCATGATCCCGGGGTCCTGGGATGGAGCCCCGCATTGGGCTCCTTGCTCAACAGGGAGCCTGCTTCTCTCTCTCCCTCATCCCCTCACCCTGCTTGTGCTTTCTCTCTCTCTCAAATAAATAAATAAAATCTTTAGAAGAAAAAGAGTGTGCTGTTTAATTTCCTCATATTTATGAAATCTCTAGTTTTTCCTTATTATTGAGGGTTAACTTCATTCCACTGTGATTAGAAAAGATACTTTGTATGGCAGTTATTTTAAAAATTATTAAGACTTGTATTGTGGCCTAACAATTACTCTGTCTTGGAGACTGTTCCGTGCACAGTTGAGAAAAATGTATATTCTGCTGTTGTTGGGTGGAGTGTTTTGTTTATGTCTGTTGGGTCTGATTTGTGGTGTTTAGATTCTCTGTTTTCTTATTGATCTACCTATTTGTTCTCTCCATTACTGAAAGGGAGCTGTTGACATCTCCAACTATTATAGAAATGTTTGTTTCTCCCTTCAGTTCTTTCAGTGTTGCTTCATACATTTTTGGGCTCTGATGTTTGGTGCATATATATCTTAATTGTTTTACCTTCTTGGTGAATTGACTCTTTTATCACTATATAATGTTCTTCTTTGTCCTTACAACAGTTTTTGACTTAAAGTCTATTTTGTCTGGTGTTGATAGAGCTACCCCTGCCTTTTTTTGATTACTAACTATTTGCATGGAGTATCTTTCCATCCTTTCATTTCCAGCTTACTTGTGTCTTTAGATCTAAGGTGAATGTTTTCTGTAGCATGTGGTTGGATCATTTTTAAAATTCATTCTGCCAATCTGTGCCTTTTAATTGGAGAGTTAATTCATTTATATTTATTTATTTATTATTTATTTATTTTTTTTAAAGATTTTATTTATTTGAGACAGAGAGAATGAGAGAGAGAGAGCACACGAGAGGGGGGAGGGTCAGAGGGAGAAGCAGGCTCCCCACTGAGCAGGGAGCCCGATGCGGGACCCGATCCAGGGACTCCAGGATCATGACCTGAGCCGAAGGCAGTCGCTTAACCAACTGAGCCACCCAGGCGCCCCATTAATTCATTTATATTTAAAGTAATTACTTACTTGTAGAGACTTATTTCTACCATTTTGCTATTTGTTTTCTGTACATCTTACAATTTTTTATCCTTTGTCTTCCTCTATCACTGTCTTTTTTTGTGTTGAATTTTTTTGTAGTTATATATTTTGATTACCTTCTCGTTTTCTTTTGTTTATATTCTACAGATATTTTCTTTTTGATTACCATGAGGATTACATACAGTGTTTTAAAGTTGTAATATTTAATTTGAATTGATACCAACCTAACTTCAGTTTGCATACAAAAACTTGACTCCTATAAAGCTTTGTCCCTCCTCTTTATGTTATTAATGTCACAAATTACATCTTTATACATTTTGTTCCCAGTAACATAGATTTATAATTTCTTAAGTGCATTTGACTTCTGAGTCCTGTAGAATATTAAAAAAAAAATGGAGGTATAGATCAAGATTACACTAATGCTGCCTTTTATATTACCTTTAGAGGAAATCTAAATACCTTCATGTGGCTTCAGGCTGCTTTATAGCATTCTTTCATTTCAACCTGAAGGATCCCTGTTAGCTTTTCTTGTAGGGCAGGCCCAGTGATAATGAGCTCTCTCAGCTTTCGTTTATCTAAGAATGTCTTAATTTCGCTCATTTTTGAAGGACAGTTCACCAGATACAGAATTTTTGGTTTAGAGTTCTTTTCTTCCAATACTTTAAATATATCCGTCCACTGCCTTCTAGCCTCCCAAGTTTTCTGAAGTGAAACTGGCCTGTAATCCTATTGAGAATACTTTGTATGTGATGTGTCTCTTCCCTCTTGTTGCTTTCAAGATCCTTTCTTTGTCTTTCAGTAGTTTGATTAGAATGTGCTTGGTGTGGGTTTCTCTTATCATCCTTGGAATTGGGTGATCTTCTTGGATTTGAAGATTTATGTCTTTCATCAAATTTGGGAAGTTTGGGGCCATTTTCTTTTTCTTCAGTAAAGATCTCTAGTCCTTTCTCTCTTTTTCTTCTGGGACTCCCAGAATGGGTGTGTTGTCCCCTCCAGGGCTCCAGGGCTCTGCTCACTTTTCCTTATTCATTTTTCTTTCTGCTCTTCAGACTTGGTTAGTTCATTTGTCTCATTTTCAAGTGTGCCGATTCGATTTTCTTCCTGCGCAAATGTGCTCTTGAACTCTAGTGACTGTTTAATTTCTGTTTTGTACTTTTCAACTCCACACCTACTGTTTAGTTCCTTTGAATGATTTTTGTTTGTTTGCTGGTAATCTTATTTTGTTCATGTACCGTTTTCCTGGTTTCCTTTCATACCCTGTTTTCCTTTAGCTCTGAGCATATTTAAGACACTCGTTTAAAACCCTTTTTCTGATTAAGTCTTCTGCAGGGATGGTTTCTGTCAGTTTATCCTTTTCCACTGAATAAGCCTTGTTTGCCTATTTTTTGGTATGCCTTGGTGTTTTTGTTGTTGAAAATCAAGCACTGGGTGGTTATAATATGGTAACTCTGGAAGTCAGATTCTCCTTTCCCGGAATTTTGCAGCGTTTTTATTTTTGTTTTTGTTTCGATTGTTGATGGCTGTGGTAATCCCATTTGTTTTCAGATGTTTCCCAACCATTTTTGAAAAGACTCCCTTGTTTATGCTTACTGAAGCCTCTATTCTTTGGGCTCATGTTCAGCTAATGTTTTGACAGAGATGTCTTTGAATGCCAGGAACTGAAACAGACAAAGGCAAAAACCGAAAAAGAGAGAACAGCTCCATCTGTCAGTCCCTGCAGACTGGTTCTGTGCTGGAGCAGTTTTTCTCTGGTTAGGCCGGCTTGCTCAAGCGTAGGGGTCAGCCTGAGGTGAGGGCTCTAGGTCTTCTCAGGAACTTCCAGACATGCCTCTTGCCTGGGTGTGCATGTGGCTTTCTAAAAGCCTCCCTATACATGGCTGCTTCTGAATGTCCTAATTTCCCAGAGTATCACCCCAGCTTCTTCTGCAGCCTGTAGATGGTCTATTTTATGTTTTCCGAAATCCCCTGCTCTACGCGGCTGTTGGTTTGTAGCCCTTTGTAGCTTGTATGAGCTGTGTCCTCCTCTTCCCCTGCTTGTGTTCAGAGTTATGTGAGACAGAGACAGACAGACCCATCCTTCAGGTCAGAACAAAACATACGCAGTAACTTGCAGATAAGGTCTGGGGTTCTGTCTCCGGTTTGAAGAGGTGAACTGAGAACCTGGTTGCTGCTTAAGACTGAGACCGTCACTGCCCCAGGGATGGAGTTGGCAAGTAAAAATGTAAGGGCAAGTAAAAATGTCACAAAACTGTCCTACAGTTTTGAAGATACCTTTTTTTTTTGATCGGGGATTTGCTTCATTGCTTTAAACCTTTGATTGTTTTCCAGAGCTCCTACAAAGTTGGCTCAGACAGCTTCCGTTGTTTTCAGTGTTTCTGTGCGAGAACAAGAGCTTGGAGCTTCCTGGCCCACCATTTTGCTGATGTCGCTCTTTCCTTTTAAAGGAACTTAAAAGAAAGCTGTGGTGTTTTTACTTTTTTACAGGTGAATCAGAAGGGCTCAGAGAAACCACTCGAACAGGCATTTGCAACAATGGTGTCTTCCTTGGGCAGTGGAATGATCAGGTACCTCCCTAGAAATCTGCGCAGGTCTTTTCAGATGAGATGTGCACTTACATATCCAGCCATCCCCCCTCACCCACGGGCATCCGTTCCCAGACCCCCAGTAGATGCCTGAAACCACACATGGTACTGAAGCCTAGGTATACTGTAATTTTCCTTAGATACACATACCTATGATAAAGCTTAATATATAATGTAGGCACAGTAGCAGATAAACTGATAATAGAATAATAACAGCAATAATAGAATAATTAAAACAATGTGCTGTAATAAGAGCTATGTGAATGTGGTCTTTCTCAAAATACCTTGCTGTACTGTAGTTGTGTGTCTTGTGATGATGTGAGGGATAGATGCCCACGTGATGGAGTCAGCCCAGTGACAAAGGCACTGTGACAGAGCATCAGGCCACTGGCAGCCTGGCCCCATGTCAGGAGGAGGACCATCTGCTTTCAGACCGTAGTTGACCCCAGGGAACCAAAGCTGTGGGAGGTGAAACTGTGGAGAAGGGGACTACTGTACACACCAGTACATAGGTATCACTATATGGTGATCCCCACTTTTCAAAAAGTCTGTGTCACACCACTTTGTATTATAAGAGACCCGTGTTGGTACCTGTTGTCACTAACCGAAAGAAAGCCAAAGACGATTTTTCACCTTTATGAGAAGCTCATTACCACACAGATGGAGGTCTTTCGTAAGAGTATAGTGGCCTATGGCATGAGGCAGACTTGGAAAGCAGGGGGCACGCTTCGCTTTAGGCTACTTCAGGTCATAGGAACACTCCACTTCTGGATAGTAGGGGAAACCTGAATTACAGCTCAGCTTTTTTTCCCCCAATACTAGATCAAAGCATGATTCTGTTAGCTTGAAATTTTTCTCTGGCATAATTATACTGCAGAATAACTTCTTAACAGTCAGATTTTAGTTTGAATTTTGTGAAAGTTTAGTCCCTGATCAAAATCCCCTCCTGAGGCTTTGTGTCACGTGGCCACTGGGTCATGAATTTCAGTTCCTCGTGATCATTTGGTGTGATCTCTGTGGTCCTGACCACCACGAGTTGGAGAAATTTACACTTGCATGGTGGCCTTGTCTGGAGCTGCAGCTTTACTTACCAAACTGTGCAGCTTTGTCAAAAGAGAGGGATCCTAAAACATCCAACAGTTGCCCTGTGGAAAGGTGCAAGGTGATGAGTCAGCCCTTTTGGAGCTTTCTGCAGCAGGAAACTGGGCAGGAGGTGAGGGTGTACTGTGGTAGGAAGTGGTCACAGGCACTGGGGTGGGGGGTGGGGGAACTTTCCAAAGAAATGGTATGGGGTTATTTGGGGAGAAATTTTTTTAACCTAATGAGAAATTTTAAACATCCACAAAAATAGAATGATACAATGAGCATTTGGGGAAGAATTCAAGTGTCTTTCCTCCAACTCAAAAGCTCTAGCAAATTCACCAGAGCCCCCCACTCCATGCACACTTCTGTCTTCTCCCAGTGGAACTTTCTTAAACACTCTTTGGAGGACTCAGAGGAACTTAGAATATACCTTAGACCTGAAAAATTAGAACCTCTGGGTTTGGAGTCTAGCATGCGTACTCTGAGAGAAGTTTGTCTGCTGGCTGCTGTGTCCACCCCTTGTTAAGGCCTTCTGTCTGCCCCAGGGGGTTTCCACAGATACACTTGTCTGGAGAGTTGTCTTGAGTTTGTAGCAGCAGCTCACTTCGAGAACTTGCAGCATCAGAGTCTAGAGTTACGCCCTTGGTGTTCCAGGAGCTTGGAGGGCACCCATGGCCCTCACCTAAAGAGCGAACACCCAGAGCTGTTGTCATTTTCCTTCCATGAGCTCTAAAGACCACCAGACAGAGGAGCATATTAAAAAAGTATATTTGAATATTTTTTAATTGAATAAATCCATATTCTGGCAGGGGGAAAAATCAGTCAGTTAAAGTGAAACGGTAGACTTAATGTCATGTTTCAGATACCGGTTTATTGGACTGATTCACTTTTAGTTGTTCAGTGATTATTGCTTTGACTACATTAAATGAATGAAGTTGATGGATTGGTGAATGACCTGAAGGAGAGAGGTCGTGTGGTTGTGCTTCTGAGGAATGGTGGGACTCATTAGCAATGGGAAGTTTTTCTTTTGGGAACTGGATGAGAAAATGAGCCATGCAAGGTGATGTGTCTCTGAGGGTTTCTTCCTAGAACTTGGAAAGAAGCAGAACTGCTTGACTGTTGGGGTCAGAAGCAAAATAGTATATTTACAGTCACGCATTGTCAAAATAGAACAATGCAGTTCATTCTTAGAAGCTACCAGTGTGATTTTAGAAGGATGCGTGCTAAGAATCCAAATGCATTTAGGTGCTGGCCAGCTGCTTACGGTCTTCAAGCCAGTCTAGGGCTGTCGCTTCTGTGGGAGTACCCCAAAGTGACTGTCACTCTGTCAGTCTTGTGGGAGCGGCCTCTGGAAGTGCTCCCCCCACTCCCAGTCTTCACCCAGTCTAGCTTCATGGTAGCTAACCTCTGTTTTTGTACTGATTTCTAAGGAGACCATTCTCACCTCATCAGTGAGATAACCATTAAGGTGGCAGGAGCCCCTCTGGACCTGCTCAGAAGCCCGCACTCTACTGATGCTCCTTCGGTCTGTTGGAGCCAAGGGAGTGACGTGTGGGCAGACGCCTCATCTGAATTTCACTGTGTAGTCGACCAGAGCTTGATGTCCTTCCAGTCCTCCTACTTATGACTCGACCTGGTTCCTGACTCCCTTGACTTTCAGGACCTGGTTCATGATTTTCTTTTCCCCCTCTCAGTTGGCAACATTGTCCAGCTCATGGTAGGACACCTTCACTGTCAGATGTGTTCTAACCTTCAGAAGTGGCCTATTAAATACCAGGTAACTAAAAACAACCCATTGCAGACCGGCAGGGAAGGTCCCTCTGCCACATCTATGTGAGATGTACAGATAGTGATAAGGACAGTGGGCGTTTTGATTTGTTAAGGAAGGTGATGGACAGTAAGTGACCAGAGTGGGGGCCATGTGGCCTCTGTGCTTCTGACAAACCCCAGTACAGATCTGACACTCGTCGAATCCTCCTTGCACTGATTTGAGCTCGACCATTTTAAACATTTTATTCAGTTGAAAAAATAATACAAAGGGACCTTATTCTTTGTACATGGGGGCAAAGAATACACCCTGGCTATTCATTTGGATACGGCTACTTTATATTATAGACCCGATTGCTGTACCTGAGCTCACTTCTGCTTTCTGCTGGGCTGCTTCTCTACTCCTATCTCAGGGCCTCTAGAAGAACATGTGAAGATAGAAGAGAGAGTGTGTGTGTGTGTGTAAACCCGCAGTGAAGAAGAAATCTGTATGCTCAAATAGGAAAATCTGCTTATGAACATAGCGGTAGAAGGAAAATGACTAATCTTTGGTCAGTTTCTGCGTATCTTTTCTTTTGGTAGATATATTGCCTTTGACTTCCATAAAGAATGTAAAAATATGAGATGGGACCGACTAAGTATTCTGCTGGATCAGGTAGCAGAAATACAAGATGAACTAAGGTAAGCTATGTCATTCCCCCGTGGAGGTCGAGGGAAGAGGGTCGTGTGTGTATGAATCATAGTTATTATGCCTTATCTAGCAGACGTACACAAATACAGTTCACCGGGTTGACAGCATTTGTTTATACTATGACTTTTAGTTTTTTCATTGTAAAGATGAGACTTAATGATTTAAAAATATTTTAAAAGCAACCCAAAGCCAGGTATTCTCACATTTTTATGAATCAGGTGCCACTCGTTTACAAAGCTTTACATAATTGAGGTTAGTGTACTAGTATTTTATATTCCGTTGTTTTCACTGAACATTCTATCACGGATCTCTGATATTTTGTCTCTGTAACGAAGGTGTTTAATGGCTTTTCTATACTCCACTGTGTCATAATACAGGTTCAGTTAAATGTTCTTTTTCATATTAGCCATTGTCTTATTTTCTTTTCTCTTCCTACCACAAAAGACTGAACTGCAATGAATCACTCTGGGTATATGTATTCTTAACTTCTGTTAAATTATTTCCTAAAATTCTTGAGAGTAGGATTAATGGTTCAAAGGGTCTGAATAACTTTATGGTACTTTCCGTGCGTGTTTACTGTGTTACTTACCTTGTTGGCTCACGGGTTTGCAGTCACCTGCACATGTCTGTCTTTACTTATTTTAAAGCCAGAAGAAGTCATGTTCTGCCTGTGTGTAGTTCTGACCCTGGCAACCCTCGGGCACTTTTTCATGTTAGTTATACATAGTAGAACTTTTCCTCTAGGCATTTCTCAGTATTTAGAAATCTATTTTATACATGTTAAGTAGTCAGCTACAATTAGTTAAACCTGCTCTTTTTCTACGAGGTTTTGTCAGGAGCAGCTAGTGAAGGGGGATTGACATACGTCATTATTGGGCTAGAGTGACGCCGGCTGGACCTGGGACACTGTCAGAGGAGGGAGCTCCTTGGGTTTGCCCATTAATTGCTGCATGCAAGAGTTTGAGAAAGGAGAATTGACCCCAGAATCTCTCTCCCTCCCCACCTGCTGTGTTCCATGGGGACAGCGGAGCTGCACATGACCTCTCTGGACATATTCCCCACGGGTTTTGGGGGAAATGGAAAGAATCTGGGCTTTGGGGTATGACACACCTCATTTTGAAATCTGCTGCTTTTTTAAAAAAGATTTTTATTAGAGAGCACACGTGAGCACAAGCAGAGGGAGGGGCAGAGGGAGAGGGACAAGCAGACTCCCCGCTGAGCATGGAGCCTGACTCGGGGCTCAGTCTCATGACCCTGAGATCATGACCTGAGCGCAGGTCAAGGGTTGGACGCTTAACTGACTGAGCCACCCAGGCGCCCTGAAATCTGTTTGCTTCATATTAGCCATGTGACCCAGGGGCAAGTTAGTTACCTTCAAACCTTGGTTTCTCCATTTGTAAAGTGGAGATAATATTCCTGCCTCGTAGACTCTGTGTATAGTTGAAGAAACAGCATTTGTAAAATACCTAGTATTTATTTCTTGAGTCCTCGTGGGGTGCCAAAGCCTGCATGCACTCACGCACGCGTACGTGCACACACCAGCTCCAGACGGACCTCACCAGCTCTGCATGAATCTCAGGTAGATATTTAGCCTCAACGCATTCTTCTAGGCCCTTAACTTTTAAGGTCATGATTTTTATTTGGCCCATAGTAAATCTGTTGTGTTTCCCTGCCCATTTTGATTTTGGGGAGCGATTGCAATAAATTTACTATTCCCTGGCATTCACCGTGTGCTCTGTCTCATGCGCTCTGCTAAGCAATTTGTACATTGTGCATGACTGGTGAAAAACAGGTTTGTGGAGAAGAGGGTGATTACTTGAAGTTACACAGCTAGTACGTTACCTGGGGGAGCTAAGGCTCACAAACCAGTTGTTTGCTGCTGGGGCCCGTGCTCTTCCCTGCCACACTACGCGTTGTCCAGTTTTTGAGTTCATAGAATTAGCTGAGGAAATTGTTAAAAATTAACGGAACACAGGAACTGGTGACCATGGTTGGCTCCTGTGCAGACACCTGGGTGGTAAAGGGGAGAAAGGAAACCTGATTTTTCAAACAACACCCTGTTGAACCTTATAAACTTCGTAGTATTTTGCATATATTACCCATTTTAAGAAAGGTTTTTAAGAAGTTCTTAATGCACAATTTCCAGCCCTTGCTTCACTCTGACTTGAATTTATCTCAAGGCCAGGTGTATCCATTTTTAGTACACAGCTCAGGGAATTCTGATACGGACAGTGTAGGGCCCATGCTTCGAGAAATCTTGATATACGGGACCATGATGAACAGCTGTGTCAGAGTGGGGCCTGCTTCTGGCCTCAGCTCTTCAAACTTCTCTTTGGCTCTCTGGTCATCCCATTCCCCTGGGCCACACACTTCCCGTCAGACCTCTGAATGCGCCAGTTTCCCTAATGTTACCGACGGGGTGTGTGACACAAGAGGTGGTCAGTGCGTCGGCCTGACTGCGGTATGAGGGTGTTTATACAAATATGTTTTAGTTATTTTCTAGTGGACATGGCCGGCATGGTGGTGACGAGCCAGGAGGGTGTGTTCCGCAGCAACTGCATGGACTGTCTAGACAGAACCAATGTGATCCAGAGCCTGCTGGCCCGCCGCTCGCTGCAGGCCCAGCTCCAGGTGCACATGCTTTGTCTCTTATGAAATCAGCAATAGAGGCCAAAATGAAAGAAGCTGCATCCTTAAAAACCTTAACAAAAAGCATTACAAAAGCAAATAACAGAAAACATTCACGTTGCTCCCCACCCTAACCCAGCTTTTGTGTTTTTGTCTTTCCATCCGTGGGTGTGCACATCTCCATACCTATGGTCAGCGTATGTGTATGCAGTTTGGGTTCTTTTTTTTTTTTTTTAAGATTGTATTTTTAAGTAACCTCTACACCCATCACGGGACTTGAACTCACAACCCTGAGATCAGGAGTTGCGTGTTCCACTGACTGAGCCAGCCAGATACCCCTTTACATAGTTTTTAATTTTGTCTTTTCCTCTAGCATTATGCGGAGCCATAGTTGTTTTAAGAGTTGCACTTACTGAGTTGCTACATTGTTGGCTTATAAATTGGACTGTAGAGACCAAATCTGCGGATGTTGTTACTAACTTGAATTCTTCCCTTTGGGTTAATTGCTGGAAGTGGAATTTACTGAGTTAAAGAGAATACGCTTTCCAAGAGGGTCATAGCAGTTTCCACTAACACCAGCGAGCATGATAAGTGAATCCATGTCATTGAATTCTTGCCAGCATGAGATGTTTTTATTTAAAACTTTTTTTCCCATTAGTAAAGAGTAGGACCTCAAGGTTGTTTTCATTTGCATCTCTCTTATTACTGGCAAGCGATACTAACCTTCAGGTAAGAAGTTTCTGACACAGCTTTGCTCTACCACTACGATTGGGCTATTGAGAAAAATAGCTATAAATATTTTCTTGTGTTTATACTTGGAATTAAAAACGTAAAGCCCAGATTTGCAGATCCCATTGGCATTTATCATGAGGGGCAAACAAAATGCATGCCAAATGGTTTCTTGCTTAAATGGTAACCTTTGTTTATGACAATTCAGCTTTGTTTATGACAATTTTATGATACCAGGAAGGAATTATGGAAGTAAAACACCTCCTTTAAAACGAATTGCCCTTGAATCCTAAGTAACACAGGCCAAAGGAGTGGTTTCCCTGTTTGAGCATCAGCTCTAGTTTGTATTATACTATGTCCTTCTCAATCTGATGGATTGACTTCAAGGTGTATTTTTTAATAGAAACAATAGTAGCAAAAAAACAAAACAGTAGTAATAATGGTTGTTTCCAAGCCCAATAAACTAAAGCCTTAATATTTAACTAGGTTCTGGAATCGCTACTTAACTCTTTTCATGTGCTGAATGTAGTAGTATAAAATCTAACCAACCTTCAGAGAGTCTTGGGGTGTCGATGCCAGCTGGTGGGGCCTCCAGTTGTGCCCCCCCCCCCCCCCGCCGCCAGTTAAGGGTCACTGAGGGCGGCCCCTGCACTATCTGAGGTGGGAGTGCTGTTCTGGGGTAGAGATAGTGAGCTGTCACCTGCGGTGCTCAGTGACAGTGGGGGCTCTTAGGTGGTTGAGGTCTGAGATGAGGTCCAAGGCAGGGGCTCCTAATCTTTGCCCAGTGACCCCCAAAGGGGAGTCCATAGGGGAATTCAGCATGTCCAGGAGTCCTCTGAGATGATGTGCAAAGGGCGCGGTGTATGTGCAGTTTGAGGGGAGGTAGGTGTGTAGCATTAGACCGCAGGAGGGGTAGGGCTGGGGCTGAGGGAAGCCCGGGGACGCGAGTGGTGGGGAGGCTAAAGGGTGGAGGCAGTGGGAGGTTGGGGGGCAGCCGGGAAGGAGGAGGTAATGGCTGGGTCCCACCGCTGCTCTCCTTCTGCCTCTCTGTTCCTGCGGGGCTGGGGCGCGGGGGGGAGGAGTCCTTAGAGGGGGAGGCCATGGTGAGCTGCCCCCCCAACCCCCCTGCCCCCCCGCAGGCAAGGACCACATCTCCCGCCTGCAGCCAGGAACCGTGTGATACCATGTGGGACTGTCTGCTTTTGGTCCTGAATCGCGTGTGCTGAAATAGGTTACACTCGAATATGGTGTGCTTCTTATTCCAGAGACTAGGAGTTTTGCATGTGGGACAGAAGCTTGAAGAACAAAATGAATTTGAGAAGACTTACAAAAATGGTGGGTAATTTCCTCAATAGAGGCAGAGTTACTCAAATGGTGAAATAAACTATTTTGGATTTAGGAACTCTGGTTGTCACGTAAGTCGCTGTCCGTTGACTTTTCCTTGTGTTCACAGCCTGGGCTGACAACGCAAATGCTTGTGCCAAACAGTACGCGGGCACTGGTGCCTTGAAGACGGACTTTACCAGGCAAGCCATGCTTTTCAAGTAGCACTGCAGATATTCGGGTCTTGTGTCCTGTCAGGACGCCCCAGGAGCTTTTGGGCCGCAGCAGAACCCCAGCCCCCGGCGCCTCGGGTCACAGCAGTCGAGTCAGGCTTGCTGGGAGGGGAGGCCCGGGCGCTGGAGGGTTCCTAGCCTCCCTGGGTGGTTGTGCCGCGTGGGGGGCAGCCTCGGCCCCTCAGCCCTTCCCAGACCTCGCGGTGCACCCCAGTCACTGCGGTCTGGGGCGGGGCTGAGACCCTGAACCTCGGGGTAGCAGCCAGGTGATGCCCGTGCAGCTTTCCAGGACCGCACTGGTTAGTGAGAGGTCAAGGCGTGGGGATTTGTATAGATGTGGGTCTTTTTCTGCCATAGGGACTCCCTGGGAGCAAACTAAGATTCCTAGTCTCTGCCGTGTTCTGGCCGCTTAACCTGGTCTGGGTGTTTCTCTTCACGTTTCTTACCTTTGCCGCTGGCCCTGAGTGTTTTTCTCTTTGTGCCCACTTAGGTAATATTTTAGAAAAAGAATGCATATTTCTTGGACCCGCTAGAGGATTCCTTTGTGAGGTGTCTCCTTTATGCTTTCAGGGGTGATCTTTAAAATCTTTGTAACTCACTTATCTCCATACCACATACTTATTGGCCACAAAACTGTGGGAGAATTTAATATACAGATCTGTAACTCGGAATTCACCTCTTTTAACCAGAACTGGGAAGAGAACTCAGCTGGGACTGCTAATGGATGGCTGGAACTCCCTGATACGGTATTACAAGAACAACTTTTCTGATGGCTTTAGGCAGGTACGTTTGTATTTGGTGCTCATGTTTGGTCCTCGCGTGGTCGTATCATTACTTCGCACTGGGGAGTTACTAATTTCCTTCCTCTGTTCTAGGATTCCATAGACTTGTTTCTTGGAAACTACTCAGTGGATGAATTAGAATCTCATAGTCCTTTAAGTGTTCCACGGGATTTGAAATTCCTGGCTGTAAGAAACCTTTCTGTTTTTCAAGCCTTTTTTTTTTTCTTTTTAAGATTGATTGATTGATTTTAGAGAGTGTGCAAGTGGCAGTGGGCAGGGGCAGAGGGAGAGAGAATCTCAAGCAGACTCCCTGCTGAGCACGACCCTGAGATCATGACCTGAGCCGAAATCAAGAGCTGGACACTTAACCGAGTGCACCACGCCGGTGCCCCTGTTTTTCAAGTTTTTAAAAGCATTATGTCTGGAGGTGTAGATGGTGCCGACTCCCCTTGATTTAAAACTTTACACATTGTTCTAAATGGACTGTAAATACTTTGTTTCCCTGAGGAGAAGATGAGGGAAAGGAGTAAAATAACTGTGGGGCGTTTGTTTTCTGTGACACTTCACTGTCGGTTTATGTGAGAACACATGAGCAAAAGGGAGTGTGGAAGGTTTCTCGTTTCTGGAAGACTCGACTCCTGTCACAATCAGGGGTTGCTGGGGGCCAGCCTGTAACATGGAAGGCAGAGTGTGTTTTTGACACTTCTCTCCTTTTTGCCTCCTCTGCTCACCAGACTTTGCAGGAGCCTTTCTGGGGTCTCATCCAGTGGGCAGAGTGTTCCCGAATGTTGCTGGCTGGCGTCCCGGCCTCTCACTCGGGCAGCCCCCTCAGCACGCCCGTGTTTGGACCAGAGCCGTGCTTCCTCAGATGTTGTGACCTAACCAGTCTGAAAACTGGGGCAGCTGTGGTTGAACCCCCAAAATAATGATGTTTTGCTGGGGAAAGATATTTTGTATATTAGATTGCAGAAGGGTTTTATTCTTTTTCAAGTGCAACTGACTTCAGAACCATTGAGTAGCATTCTTAAGTGATGGCTTGTCTCTCCATTTTTCTTTTCAGTTGCCTATTATCATGGTTGTTGCCTTCTCGATGTGCATTATCTGTTTGCTGATGGCTGGTAAGTCTGCCCTTCTCTCACAGACTCACATTGATCTCTGAGAATCTGGCACTTCCTTATACAGCATCTTGAGATTGTGAATCTGCTCAACACTTGATGTTTCCCCGTTAAATTTAGTGAGCAAAGTGAGTGGATGTGATTAGTCCTCAGATGTGACCGGAGGAAGAACATATACTGATAATTGTTTAGTTTTTTTTACTTAAGATTTAAACTTTTTTTTTTTTTGTCTTATCACCCAAGTAACACATAGGAATTATAGAAAATACAGTTAGGCAAGAAAGAAGAAAACATTATTTATCATCCTATCTTCCAGACATAAGCTAACTACTTTTAACGTTTTGATGTTTTAATCTTTGTGTGTGTGATTTTTTCACAAGTGAAAGATGTATTTTTTGTAATCTGTTTTCACTGAGCAATATAAGCATTTCCCCGTGTTCTTTATTTTTAATGGCTGCATTAAAATCCATTTATGGATATATAGTTTATTTAACCAACCACCTATTATTAGACAAATATTATTAATAGATTAATACACTACTTATCATTAAATTTTAGTAGGTTGAGGGGCGCCTGGGTGGCTCAGTTATGCATCTGACTCTTGATTTCAGCTCAGATCATGATCCCAGGGTCGTGAGATCAAGCCCTGTACCGGGCTTCTGCTTAAGATTCTCTTTCTCTCCCCGTCTCTAAAAAAAAAAAAATTTTTTTTTTTTTTTTTAGTAGATTGAGAGCAGAATTGCCTAATAAGAACTTGTGCTAACAAGGTCGTTACTGGTTTTCTGTTTTTCTCTCAGTATTTTCCTGTGTTACTAAGTTCATGAGCGTTTAGGATGAGCGCATCTCCGTGCAGTACTCCTCAGAGCTGTGGGGCAGGAGTGTGCGCGTTGGCTGTGTTGTGCACTCGGGCCTGTCTTGTCTGAGCCCTGCCCGTTGGCAGGGCCCCATTCCCATGGGCCCCTCTCACCGTGACCCTTTGTTCTCCCACACAGACCTTACCCCCTTCTCTCCACAGCGTTGTGTCCTTTTCTTACAGCGCTTTGTCCTCTGGCTGCATAAGCCCCTGGGGATCTCTTCTTCAGAGGTGGTGTGCGTCTCCAGTGTCCCCGGCTTCCCCAGTGTGTGTTTCTCTTCGTGAGCCATGATTTGCACACTCATTTGTCTTTCCAACTGGATGGGAAACTCTTTGAGGGCAGAGACTGTGTCTTTCTCATTGTTTTGTCTCCTGTGTCTGGGCTATAGTAAGCTCTCAGCAAAAGTCTGCTGAGCCAGGGACCCTCAACCCCACGCCCGACGCGCGTTCTGGAAGGGAGACTCTGTAGGTACCTGTTGCTCTCTGTGATCCCCATACTCCCCTCGGGGTTCAGCATTATAGACAGTCACCACGTAGGGGAGGGAGCCATCCTGTTACTCTCGGGCAGGAGTTAGCAGACGTTCTCTGTAAAGAGCAAGATAATAACTAGTTTAGACTTCCCAAATTGCATATCATCTCTGTTGCACATTGTTTATTTTTACAACTCTTGAAAAATGTAAGAACCATCCTTAGCTCAGAGTACAAAACAGGCTGAGGGCCCTGGAGCACAGGCAGATCTGTGTGGCGTAAGTCGGGTCCCGGGTCCGGGTTGGGGGCAGGAAGGAAGAGGACGGCCAGCCAGCACGTGCCGCTCGTGCTTCCTCTGAGGGCCACGCTCTTCGCTCCCTCGACTCTCTGACTGCTTTAAAACACTGCCTAGTGGATGCCATTTTCTGGGAGCCCGTGTCCCGTGAAATTCGTTTCGTCACTTTGTTCTGTGTTTCCTTGGCTTCCCTGTGGAACCTCCGGAGAGGCAGGCAAGTCAAGGCGGAGAGCTTGGCCTGAACAAATGGGACAGTTCCTTTGGGGGATGGTCTCCGGTTGGGCTCGTGAGGAACTGTCTTTCTTCTTTGTCCGAGAAGAATTTAAAAACTCAAAGGTGTGAACATTAGCGATCACGTGAATTGGTCCATGTTTTGTGTACGAAGAGATTGACGCCGTGGATGGCCGCACTGCGTGTCCGCTCGTTGCCATAAGGTGATGAGCGCTGTGATGTGTGGATAGGGTAGCGTCTGATTTGCAGCCTATACTTTGGGTTTTTAGAGAGTGGGGGGGTAAGGGCAGCGTGAACCCCGACAGCTGACGAGGAAAGAGCACGGAGCCTGCCATTCTCCCGCTGTCTCCTCCTCCATGTGGGTCCCCTGGCGTGGGAGGGCAGAAGCACTCGGTTCAGCTGCGCGAGTAGAACAAAGTAGAGCTTTTCCCGCTGCCGCTAACCTTCACGAACTCTAGATGTTGCAAAAAGTGCTGATCGGGAGAGTTGTGTGAAGTAGATCATTAAAATATGTCCCTGAGTTTTGTTTTATACGCTTTCATACATAGCTTTTCTGAAGCATGTATGTTTTGTAAAGTTATTTTTTTGTGTGTAGGCATTTTGATTGTGGTGAATGTATTACTAATAGCTTCTTCTAATATGGAAGTACCTCATCTTAAAGTACGTAATTATTTGTGTGATGTCACATAGGACAGTCAGATGGTTCTCCTGCTGTGGCCTCTGGGCCAGTGGCGTCAGTGTTACCTGGGAACTTGTTAGAAATGCAGATTCTTGGGTCCCACCCGAACCTGCCGAGTCAGAATCTCCGGTGTTGCCCGGCAGCTGATGTCTTATCGAGCCCTGGAAAGGATTCTAACGCCAGCCAGAGTTCAAAAACCACTTGTTCAAACCTTAATTGAGAGGTTCTTGTATTTTTCCTGTAGATGTGCTGATAAACTTTGATGTTGTCAAGATTAAACTTTAGATTTTAATGTTTAAACACCAGACTTTAATGTTGCTAAGCAGCTGAAAGCTGGATCTGGGATCAATAAAATGATTTTTTTTTAAGGTCCCATTTATTCATTTGAGACAGAGAGAGAGCATGAGTGGGGGGAGGGACAGAGACAGAGGGAGAAGCAGGTTCCCCACTGAGCAGGGAGCCCGATGCGGGACTCAATCCCAGGACCCAGAGATCATGACATGAGCCAAAGGCAGATGCCCAACCATCTGAGCCACCCAGGCGCCCCTCAATAAAATGATTTTTATTTATCAACTCTTTGTTTTTTTATTTTATTTATTTGAGAGAGAAAGAGAGTGAGAGAGAGCATAAGCAGTGGGGAAAGGCTGAGGGAGAGGGAGAAGCAGACCCCCACACTGAGCAGGGAGCCTGACGTGGGGCTCGATCCCAGGACCCCGGGATCATGGCCTGAGCCGAAGGCAGACGCTTAACCGACTAAGCCACCCAGGTGCCCTTCGATAAAATGATTTTTATTTATCAACTCTTTGGTTTTTAAAATTTTTTTTATTTTTAAAGATTATTTATTTATTAGAGATAGCGTGAGAGAGAGCACAAGTGGGGGGAGTGGGAGAGGGAGAAGCAGAGACTCCCCGCTGCGCAGGGAGCCTGATGGCGGGGCTCGATCCCAGGACCCTGGGATCATGGCCTGAGCCGAAGGCAGATGCTTAACCGACTGAGCCACCTAGGTGCTCCAACTCTTTGTTTTTTAATATCAACAGGTGACACTTGGACAGAAACACTGGCCTATGTGCTCTTTTGGGGAGTTGCAAGCATTGGAACATTTTTCATTATTCTTTATAATGGCAAAGATTTTGTCGATGCTCCCAGATTGGTCCAGAAAGAAAAGATGGACTGAATTTGTGTCTGTGGAAAGCGGCTTGGCTTGGAAGATTCCATTATGCAGAACTGGAGTCTTTACTGACCCGCTTTCCACGTCAGCCCGAGGTCTTTCGAAAGTCTTTCTCTGGAAGTCTGCCCTCTGCTTCGTCCGGGGGGGGACCTGCAGTCGGCCCGGTGTTCCTGCCCTGACCATCTCTTCACTACTGGGGGGCTCTAGCTATAATTGGAAGCTCTTCTGTAATTAAAAGGTCACCTGAATCCAGCTCCTGGAACGGAAGGAATCTATTCCTTGTCGATTTAATCAACTCTTGCAGAATAAGTAATATATTTAAGAACTCTAGCTTCTTTCCTTGTTTAAAATGGTAAAATTATTTTTCTAGCTCAGTTTCCTTATTGTCACTGTGGAAGCAGTTGCTGTTCGCCAGCAGACTTCCCCACACATCTTTGGACTTTTCCTAAGAGATGAGTGATAAGCTAACGCACCTGTGTTGATGCGGCGGGAGTCTGTTGCGGACGTCAGGTAGTCAGCCGGAGAAGGGAGCTGGGCCTGGCGTCCTGTTGGGGTTTCGGTTGGGCTGCCTCCTGAGTTCAGCTTGAACTGGAGTGCAAAGAAGTTCAGATAGGATTTATCTTTTTTAAAAGGTGTAAATGAAATCAAAGAATGTAAAGTCTGTGTCTTACGCTAAAGGTCCAAAGCCGCCTCTGTTTTAAGGATTTGCCGCAGCGTGGAAAAGACCCTCGGCTGGTCGGCTCCCCCTCCCGGCTGTGGTGTTCCCTTGGGGTTCATTCCTCGCGTCGCGCGAGCCCCGGGGAGGCTCCACGCGTGGCACCGTCAGCGCTTCTCACTCCGTAAAGGTTTTTGTTAGCTTTATTCTATCAATAAGTGTGTCTGAAATTTAGTGCTTCCAGGTAGTTAGAGTTCTCCAAATCAAGGACCAACTTCATTGTTAATTTATGTGCAAAAACAAGCCTGAAAAATATGCTTTAGAAGCTGTGCATAGTTCTAATTATAAGTTGGACTATATATTCAAACTGTAATTATGAAGTTTAAATATTAGAAAAGTGTGTAGAGTAGTATACTTGCCACTATTTTAAAACCGATTAAATACTGCTACAATATTTGTGTTGTGCTTGCAAATATGTACAGTTTTTTTCAATAGTGGTCCTTAAATATCTCTCAAAGCGCCTTTATTTCAACATCACTTTTTTTTTCAACATTATTTTTTATAAACAGTAAGAGTTGTTGCTTCTAGAAACTCTAAAGGAGAATAGCTGGAAGCCCTCTGTAGCTTAAAATCAGTCATTAAAACTCCCAGTAGGGTAAATAATTAGAACTACCTATTCTTAACATGTAAATAAGCATAATTTGTTCCAAAGATGAAATGTTTGAAACGTGGTTCATGTCTCCTGTAATATATTACTCAAGTGCTCCCGGACATTTCACGTGAAGACCGACTTCACAGCCACGGCAAAGACCAAGTGAGAGCCGCTCGGGTGGCTGTTCCGCAGCCGGTGGACCGACGCTGGCTTCTCAGAGCCTCAGGCGTCTGTGTTCAGGGCCCTGCCGTGCTGTGATTTCTAGATTCATGTACTGTACATCCTTAAGTGAAAATAAATGTCATACTCTTTTCTAACCACCGTTGGTATCATTGCTGTACTTTGTCTTGAAAGGGACATTCTTTTTTTATTTTGTAATTTTTTTAACAGATTTTATTTATTTGAGAGGGAGCACAAGCAGGGGGAGTGGGAGAGGGAGAAGCAGGCTTCCCGCAGAGCAGGGAGGCCGACCTGGGGCTCAATCCCAGGACCCTGGGATCATGACCTGAGCCGAAGGCAGACCGACTGAGCCACCCAGGCGCCCCTTTATTTTAGAATTTTAGAACTCACACAAAGCAGTGCATGCAGGGGCTTTATAGAAAAGTAGATGGTGTGAGTAAGCAAGAAAATCCGTAGCTTCTGAAATCCTACTTTCCAGTTATCACTTGAGAAATTGTGTTCGTCTGTGTAATTATTTTTTAGTTAAAGATAAAACCAGGGAAATATTTAGTAAAGTGTGACATCCATAAAAAGATGTCCCCTGCGTCCCACCCCTCCCCCCAAGTTAGTTTTTCAAAAGGATACAGGTCTCACCTTGGCAGAGGGACAGTGTTGCTTACTAGAAACCGATCTCTCGGGCCACGGAATGTGTCCGGCACAAGGTGGGAATGACCTGGGAGGCCTCCACCCATGTGGAAGGTAGTGAGGCAGAAGTCCTTGGAGATGGGATGTGGAGTCTGCCGTCCCCCTCATGAGCGGAGCAGAGCCGCCTCAGGCTGTGTCGGGCCCGTCCCTGGTGTCGGCTCTCTGCATGGGCTCTTGCAGCTTCCTTTCCTGCCCAGGCTGGTGAACATGAGCCACCCCAGCGGCTTCCTGCGAAGGGGTTTTCAGGAATTCTCTACCACCCACCCCCGTGACCTTCTGTCCTTCCCTCCGATACACTAATCTGTGTTTTGTGCCTGGTAACCTCTAGCTCCTTCCTCGCCATGGGGCGAAAAGAAAGGTTACCAATGCTCTGATCGCCTGGTTATACTTCAGTACGAATGAGATCTTAGTCCGTGTGTTACCCACGGCGTCTGTTTGTGCTCTTATTTGCAGCTCCAGAATGACAAGCTTTGTCCCGTTGAGGATTCTGGGACCAGGGGGTGGGGGTGGGAGGAGTGGGGCTGGTCCCCAGAGTTATGTGACGCAGATTCGTCAGTCCTGACGGACTGGGATGTACCGTGGTGTCAGGACTGGAATTGGAGGTGCGCTGGGGGTGGCGTGGGGGGAAGCGGCTTAAACAAATCAGGCTTTTGGGGTTTTATCATCCAAGAGTCCTGATGTCAGAAGAAAGTATCCCAATAAGGATATGTTATGGTAAGTTTTTAGAATTTCATGTCCGTTGACCCGTGAGGCTCCCCAGCACGGCCGCTTGGCTCATGGAAACCAGTGAGACCGAAACGCCAGTCTTTCTCGTAACCTGATCTCGGAAGTGTCGCCCCATCACATCTGCCGTTCTCTGTGGGTTCGAAACCAGTCAGTGGATCCAGCTCATGCGAGGGGAGGGGAGGGACCACACGGGGGCACGAGCGCCAGGAGGTGGGCATCCCTGGGGCCATCTTAGAAGTTGGCCGCCTTAGCCAGTGAGGAGCGAGACTCCAGGCTGGTGCCCCGAGAGCCCGGTGGCCTCCTGCCAGGCGGGGCAGCTTAGGCCAGGACCAACGGGTTCTGGTCACCTAACTCCGCATGGCAGACTAGCCGCAGCGGCGCAGAACAGCGATACCATGTTCTGCTCACAAAACCCTGCAGTCTGGGCAGGGCCTCGCGGGCATCGCTCATCTCTGCTGCACTTGGCACCGGCTGGGTGGCTCCGAGGCCGGGGCCCTCCATCACCAGCCGCTTGCTCTCACCTGGGAAGGGGCGGGCGGCAGGGGAGAAGGGAGAGAGAGGAAGTGGAAGCAGGAGGGGGTGGGGAGGCAAGAGGAGGCGACAGACACCGCAGTGTGCTGTGTGAGGACCTCCCCACTGTTACCCAGCTCGGGGCTCCCTGCCCTCTGGGGAAGGAGCGCTAGGGAAGAGGGCGCCTTGCCGTAGAAGCTCAGTACCTCGGCTCAGTCTAAAGCTTCGCCGCTTCCCTCCGTCCTGTGCTTTAGGGGCCCGTAACAGAATGGGGGCGATCAAGCCCTGCCCCTGCGGAGGCCCGTGTTCTTCCCAGGGCCACCCCTGCGTCCTCCCAGAGGGGTTAGCACGGGCCTTGCTTGCGCGTCTTGCTTCCCATTTCCCCGCACGCCTTACTAGTCGAGTACATCCGTGGGTCCCTAGACAGGTGTGTCGCTGTGCGCACTCAGCTTGGTGTTTCTCATCCGTGGTGGTGGTCCCAGCTGTCGTCCCTTCCTGCCAGTCTCTTTATAGTGAATGAATTCACGACAGTCTCCGTGTTCATCCAGACTTTCAGATCACACTTCCCTTTTTATCCGGTCTGGTCCGGTCTGATGCTGATGGACATTTCGGTGGTTTCTGGTTGGTAGCTCTTGCACTCCGTACGGCTGCGCGCCTTCCCCACGCCTCCTGGCTCACGTGGGAGCGTGTTTCTCCCTGTTCTCTGCCCGGAAATATACAAGAATAACATGAAATCGTGTTCTAAATGGCTTGTGCCATTTATATGCTCGGTGGCTCCACGTGACTACCAATGCTCCGTATGCCAGACTTCCGAATTTTTTCATCCGGGAGGTATAAAGTGGTATCTCATTCTGGCATCTCTCCAATCCCTGATGAGCCTGAGCATCTTTTCGGCATTCTTTTTTTGGTCTTCGGTGTTCCCGTTCTGTACCTTGTTGAGGTCTTTTGCCAGTTTCTGTTAGACTGTCTGTCCTTCTTGATTTGTTGTAAACTTCTTTGTATTCTAGAGAGTTGTTTGTTGGTTATATGTGCTATATAAATCTCCCACAGATCATGCAGGGCAGGGCCCCCATGTCAAACCCGCAGTGGGATTCTGTTGCTCTTTGAAGAAAATCTAAGCCCCTTGCCTGGCCCACAAGGCCTTACTGACCTGACCCTGCCCACTCCTCCAAGCCCACCTGCAATCACTCTCCCCATTCCAACCACTGGCCTCCTTTCTGCTCTTTCTCACCTCAGGGCCTTTGCACGTGCTGTTGCCGCTGCTTAGACAGACATTCCGTCCTCAAAGCTCCTCCTTGACCACCTGACTGAAGTAATATCCCTCTCACACCATCCCTCGACCCATTTCTTGCCTTCTTAGAAACGATCACAGTCTGTACTCCTTTGTTACCCATGATCGTCACTCTTCCCTCCCAGAATGTAAGTGCCATGAAGGCCAGGGACCGTGTCTGTTCTGTTCAGCACCGTGCCCCGCACCTACCCCGGGACTGGTTTGTAATGCAGTTGGTGCTCTCAATGAAGGCTGATACTATGCAGGGCCACGGTCAGGAAGAGAGGTGGTGCCCATGTCCGATACTGGTCAGGACATTCTGGTTAAGAATTTCCTATTTGTCGATAATGTTTTGGCCTTACAAGTGGATGTTTAAATCTGTTATTTATTTTTCTTCCCCTGACTAATGTCGAGTAGAAACTGATGGGGGGGTTAATTCTCTGCCCCAGCTTTCCTGTCAAGTAGAACAGCCAGAGATTAATCTTTCTACGGAACTCGGGCAGAGGTCGAACAGAGTAGTTTGCACACGGCCCCTCTGCCCCCAGGACAGTTGTAAGGACACACTCACGCCTACTGCGGTTTCTCGTGGCCTCAGCCAGAGAGAGACCCTGAAACGGGCAGGCTGCCCAGGACACCTCTCAGTGGGGTTGAGAAGATTCTGAGCTCACACCCTGTTTTACACCCAGCAAGGGAGACATAATTTTTCTGACTTTTCTTAGGGAATCTAACCATCACGTGAGGGTCTTTGTACACCGCGTCAGTGGGCTTCACTGGCTCTATGGGGGAGACATGGGGAAGGTAACAGAAACAAGACGCTGGGTGGATCCTCCTTTATTGGCCATGTTTTGCGAATCGGCTCGTCTGTTTACATAATGAAGGGAAATCTTGTGTGAAGAAAGAGCTCTTAAATCCACAGCCAGTACATGACCAAAAACCTACAGATACACTTGTGTGGGGTTTTATTTATGAGGACAATTGCTAAAAACCCAGCTGTTTCCCTCCCTGATTGCGTAGAGCAAAGCCAAGGGCCATTATGCCTCCAGCCTTAATAGAAAGCTCCCTGGAGCCCACGATCTGGCCGTGGCATCCTGGTGACTGTTACGTGGACGGGGATGGAACGTCCCTTTTCTCCCTTCAGCCCTCCGGGAGGAGGGTGGACGAACACCAGATGACCACTTTCGTGCAGTACCTAGAAAATGGTCAACCAAGGATTTTTTGAGACAGGACTTAACTACAGGTTCAAGAAGATGCTTGAGAACTATTCTGCTCTTCATGAAGTTCACAGAAACCAGAATAAAACTGAATCAAAACCTGAGGCCTTTTCATCTCGAGCACATTATTCTAGAACAACGTGACTTCATCTGTCCGACTTTGGGGCGCAAAAATTATTCTGCAGAAGTGGCTTTTCCATACAGTTGAAGGGCTCAAAAATGCTCACAAACGTTTCAAGGTCATTTTTGATGTAAATATTCCTAAATGCACGACCCGTCGTGGGGCCCTGGCCCTCGGGTTTGGCTGGCTCCGGGCGGGGCCTGGGTGGGCACGGGGAGATGTCAAGGCTCGCTCACAGGTGGTTCGGATGGGCAGCCGGGGTAGAAGCAGTGACACACGGTAACTGAATACAGGAATGAGTTAGGGCAGTGTTGGCCTCTACGGTCCTGAGGATACTGGGCATTTGGGGCTGACACCCCTGCTGATGCCGGACCCCAGGAGGGCCGGCCAGGGTTGTTGAGACCGTGACCGTGCCTGTGGGCTAAGGGGGGGTCCTCTCTGTAGGGATTCAGGAACCGTGTATTTGTGGCATGTATTTGACATTGAGTGCGCCCCACTCTTCAAGCCCTGGTAGGTAAGGTTTGTCGACACTGAACTCTCTGATGAGAAATCAGAGGACTGGGTATTTGTGGTTAGTAAATGCTGGTGCACACATTTTAAAGGCAGGCGACCTTTTTATAACTGGCCGTGAGGTGAAGCTGCGAAATATTGATAAGATGGCTATAAAAAAGGCAGAAGTCCTTCCTAATGCCTATTTTTGTTATATAGGACACTTAGATCGTGAAAACGAAGTAGAGAAAAAACAAAAAACCTCCAACTGATGTCCCACATGAGTGTTTAAGTGTCTTCGAAGATGTTTGTACAAATCTACCCAAAGAAACGTCCCTGAATCCTGTATGTCGGGGAAGCACGGAATGTTAGGGCAGGAAGGGGCCGGATCCGCTTAGGGATAACCTTGACCTACTTATTGTGGTTAAAAAAAGACAGGAGACGTGGGCACGGTGCACTGATGCTGTATCATAAATATGGTGTCTTCAGTTACAAGAGGCTCTGTTTGAGTTATATACACTCTAGAAAACTTATGTACAAATAATTTAAAATGGATTGTAAGTGATGTTCATGGCCTTTGCTCTAACGAGTTGGCCATCATGTCCAAATATAACACCTTGTATGGGAAAGTTGGATTTACTTTCACCCTGGACGTGGCTCTGGCATCTTTTCCAACACCCCGGGATAGGGGCCGTCTGCACGGACTGCTCAGGTGGTTTGGGGTTGCGTACTGTAATTGGGAGGACCGGGCCTGGACCCACTGTGAGAGATGTCAGATCACAGAAGTGACCCCCTTTGTGGACCCCAACAAAGGCCTCCCTTCTGCGTGGCCAGTCTTGTTAGTGAAGAACACAGCAGTTGCGTATTCACTATGACTCAAAAAAAAAAAAAGACTTGATTTCACACCAGTGACATTCAGATCTGTCATCTCAGGCACTTGAAAAAAACCTCTTTTCCAACCGATCTAAAAAAACAATTGCCCTCTGATATTTTGGGATTTCTTCAGAAGGAAAAAACCACTTAAATTTTATTCCATAAAAATTATAGTCAAATTTCAGCTCACAGTGTGTCCTAATCCTAGGACTTCCCTAGAGTCAAGAAAGTGATTGTCTTCAAGACTGGCCTTGAAAAGCCCGCATTTCTAGTGACAAGGAGGCGGCACGGTGCGACCTTGGGGGGACGCAGAGGGGAGCAGGGCCCACTCCGCGGGCGGGGTGTGGGTCCTCCCGAGGGAGCCGTCTTCCTCCACAATTCTTCTTGATGGACTCAGGAAGACGACGGGCTGAGTATTTCTGGAGCAAATATTTTTACAAGCAGCCAAAGGAGATGCCGCCTGTAAATCGTAGCTGCAGGGCAGGGAGCAGCCGACCACGGTCTCTGGGAAGCCCAGTCCTCAGGCCACGGGGGGCGTGTCTCCCCTCTTGAGGCAGCGCACGATGAAAGTCCCCAGGGCCACCAGGGGGATGCACATGATGGAGGAGGCCACCAGCAGCCCGATGACGGCCAGGGCGTATGGGGGGTAATCCTTGGTCACAAGCTGACCCTGAAAGGAGAAACTGAGGGTCAGCAGGAGGGGCCGCTGCGGGCCGAGCGTGGCTTGGCGGAGAGGCTGTGTGCGGTGGGGGTGTCTGGGGCCACCTGGTTCTGCAGCTCACTAGCAAGTGTGCTGGGCAGACTGGTCCCCCTTGCCTTCGCTCTCTTCCGTACACCTCACCCATCGTGCATACCGCTACCCTTGAAGAGTCACCACAAGAATCATCAAGGGCCTTCCACTTGAGGCGCCATTCGGGGCCCCTACGTGGAAGGGGGCTAACCTCAGCCCAGTGCTGTCCAACAGAACCTTCTGGGAGGGTAGGAATGTTCCGTATCGGTGTTGTCCAACATGGCAGCCGCAGCCACAGGGCGCTCCTGAGCACTTGAAATGTGGCCAGTGAGAGTGAAGAACTGAATTTTAATTTTGATTGAGTTGTAATGAATTTAAATGTGAATAGCCCCATGTGGCTGTTGGCTACCATCTTGAACGTACAGCCCTAGTCAGGAGAAGGCTTGATGAACCTCTGGATTTAGTTGCTGGATGTTTCCCTGAATGCACACGCATTAAAGCTGATGAGAAGTGAGGCCAAAAAGCCCACAAAGGCCACCTTTCCACGAGGGAGCCACGGAACAGCTACGTCCGGGGGAAGCGGGTGTTTGCTGTCAACCAAGCGTGGGTTTGTAAACCAAAACACTGCTTAGAGTGTGGTGTGGGAAACCAGCCCACAGACTTTGGGTTGCTCATCTCTTCCCTTTTTTTGTTCTGTCCTGACCAGTGCAGAAACTGGGGAGGGGAGGGGTGACATTTAGAAGCTGTTGTAGCAATTCGACAGCTTCGTCTTGTGTCTGTTGAATATAATAAGTAATTGGAGCTTGTATTCTATAGATCTTTTTCTCATTTCACTTTTCAAGTGGTTCCCTGTCCTTGCATCTTACGAAAGTATCAGGCTGCTATGGATTGGGGAAGACTCCCCGGTCCCCCGGCCACGGCTGGAGAGGCCCAGCGGCTGGAACCAGGGGAGGGGCGCCTCCGGCCGCCGTCGGTCATGTTCGCTATGAAAGCGCGTCTGTGTAGGGACAGCCCGGGCTGGCTGTTCAGACTCTGACACACTGTCCTTCTGCCCTGAGCGAGCCTGTTCTGTCCCAGCCGCACGCAGAGCCGGGCTCTGCCGGGATGCGGCACCCCGCTGCTAACAGGGTCCCCTCAGGCCCCTCCGGTGTCCCTTCCAGGGCTCAGGGGCCCGGCCCTCCAGGCTCGCTCTGCCTTCCCCGAGGAGGCCTAATGGACAGAGGTCAGAGGGCCTGGGGCGGAGAAGGAGGAGGAAGAGAGTGCTGCCCGGGCTGGGAACCAGCGCCATGCAGGAGACCTTCTCCCGGCCTCCAGGAAAGGCCCCCTAGGAAGTTCTGGAGGGAATCCTACTCACTTTACTTGAGCACCTGTCGAAAAACCAAAGCTCACTTCTGCTGCCCTGGGCTGTGTTTTTCAATACCTGGGTAATGTTTCCGCGTCATGACAAATAACCTGCCCACACCAGGGAAATGGGTCTTTGGTTTCAGCAAACATAAAGCCGGGGCTTGAGAGCCACGAGCCCGGGGTCCCTGAGACGGAGGGTACCTGGGAGGCGTCCCAGGCTTGGTACTGCAGGGTCCCCGTGAGGATGTAGTCACTCAGGTAGAAGACAAAGAGGCTGATGATGAGCAGCGGGCTCACGCCGGCCCACATGGCCTTCCAGTACCAGTTCAGGGTGCGGCCAGTCATGGCCTTAAGGTCACTTTCAAATCTATTTGGAAAATGGGGAGAAAGTCTGGATTACCCATGCTGTTGGGGCGAGGGGGGCTCCGGCTTTCATATCCCTTTATCCCTTTGCTTAGGAAGATTCTGTTCTGCGCACCACCGATGATCACCTCTCCGGGGTCCCTCTCTGATGCCTTCTGGGGAGAGGGTGTGTGGGGTGGGGAGGGGAGAGGAGCTGAGGCTGCCACAGAGCAGGGCAGCAAACCAGGGGGCCGCTTTCCATGGTGGGAGAAGTAGGCATGGAGAGGGGCGGGGCGGGTGGGCTGAGGCGAGACGGTCACCAGCTGCAGCCATGGCCACTTGCCACACTTGGGCCTGGGGCTTGTCCCACAGAAGCCTGCAGAACTCCAGCTGCTGCTGACCTGGCTGGACCCTGGGTTCCAGGCCACGAAGGCTCCTGTGCTTAATGTGAATACCTGGGATTTTCAAGATGACACGTTCTTTTGTCCTTTCACATCCCCTGTCCCCCCCCATCCTCCCCCCCCTTTCCTGGATAGAGAAAGGCGGGGAGAGCTAGCTGGCTGCCGAAGAAAGGGTGACATGGCACTGTTGCTCGGCGGTCACTAGATGGCGCTGTCCCCTGGGCCAGCAGAGGGACTGCCCTCTCCGGGCCATTCCCGGATCCTGCCCCTTACATTACAAACTCTGCCAGACACCTTCAGTTTCTCCCTCCCTCCGGCCCTCACCACTTAGCACCCCCCCTTTGCATGGACTTGTGTCCCTTCTCCAGCACCTCCCCTGGGCCCTGCCTTCTGGTCCTCTTTCCTCAACCTTCTCTCTTCCTGGGAAACCCCTACTGTCGCAGGGGACCGATCTGTTTCTCCCTCTAGACTGCCATTTCCTAGGTGACCGACTTGTCCCGGTGGACCCAGGACGTCCCCAGTGTTAACACCGAATGTCCCACATCCTGGGAAACCCCTTGGTCCCAAGAAAACAGGGAGAATGAGTCACTCTAACCCCAATGTCCTCGATAGGTAGCAAATGGGAGGGATGGATACAAAAGTCTTTCTTTTTTCTCTTTTTTTACAAAAGTCTTTCTTGACCAAAAACGTTTTGGAAGTGCTACACATTATACCCCCTCTTTGAGATTCACAATGGTCTTCAAGGCTCCAAGAAGTCCTATAGAAAAGAAATGTTGGTTTTGTTTAACTTGTGATGTCCCGAAATTATTTGATCACGGAAGTCCCTTGGTGTGACAGCAGACCCCAGAGCTTCCAGGGACACGGTGGGAAACGTGGCTCAACGGGTCTGGTTTCTAGAGTTATGGCTGGTCCTCCCCATTCCCACCACCCTCCAAACCAGTTGGGAGGATCAGAAAAGACTGAGGGTGGGGGGCAGCACGTGACACACCTTTGTAATCGGCTCACCTCTAAGCAGTGCTTCCCACAGTGTAATGTGCCTCGGGCCCCTCCCATGTTAGAAGGTAGGATCTGAGTCAGTGGGCCTGGGCGGCCCGAGATCCCCCTGCATTTTCAACAAGTTCCCTGATGATGCTGAGGTTGCTACTCTGGGACCACACCTGGGGCAGCAAGGCTCTCTAGACCAGTGGTTCTCAGACTGAGCTCCCCGGACGCCCCCGGCAACTCCTTAGCAACATGAGTCCTTGGGCTGCTCTCGGCACCTACGTAATCGGAGCCTTGGGGTGAGGCCCAGCGGTCAGTGTCAGAACCGGCCCTCCACGCTCGAGTTTGGAAGCCGCTCTAGACCCCTGGTCTCAGCCCAGCCGCACATTGCATCATCTGGGGAGATTTAAAACATTCCAGTGCTGTATCATGCCCTGGGATCGAGAACCTGACATCCTGAATTTGCCACATTTTCTAGGGTGTATCAACTGGACTTTGGTCAGCATGTTCGAAAAATACTGATGTTTACCGATGCTCAGAGTGTCTAGTGCCTGGAGGCACGGTTCCCTGCCCCAGCGAGCCGCTGCAGGGTCAACAGGCGAACACCCTATAATAAAAAGTAAAAATACAGAGAGCGGAGAGAGGAGATACTGGCTGAAGGTGGGAATGAGGCAGAGAATTAGCTGGGCAAAGGGAAAAGCAATGCCAAGCCGGAAGAGAAAAGTGAAGTGCATGTACGAAGGGGCCGCTTTCTTTGTGGGCGTGGCCTTCGTGGGCACGTCCCCCCGGCAGGTGTCGGGGGCGGGGCCTCCTCACCTCCGCAGCCCGTACACGTAACACACGGCGATGGTCTCCACCAGGACGATGAGCAGCAGGGACAGTGTGGCAGCGTAGTCATTGAATATGTCGAACCAGTAGTTGCCGGCCTCCATGGTGAACACCAGGCCGATGACACAGTTGACGAGGCACACCAGACCTGGGGCCACAAGACCACACGCTCACCTGCCTGAGACGCCCACCCGTTCAGCCAGTTTCCTGTGCCCCAGCGGAGCCACAGACCCCAAGGGGACTCGGCCATGGACTGGCCTTTCTGCCTGTGTATGCCACAGGTGTGTGTGTTCGGGGGGCAACAATGGTGTCCCAACGAGTGTGTGTCTGCACAAGTCACTGATGTTAATTCAGGGAGCTGTCCTGCGGGGGGCGTCAAGCTCAGTGGAAAAGAGAAAGTTGTGGGCACTGCTGTCTGGGGGAAGGGGGGGGTCCCACCCTGCCGGTGGGTCTGGTGATGCTGTTTACCCCAACAACTCAGCCTCTGAGCTTACAGGAGGTGAATCGGGGCACCCATCTCAGGACCTCCTAGAGAGGACTCACGTCTGGCCAGAAGAGGGAGCAGGGAGGGGAGGGGAAGACAGGAATGTTCACCCAGCTCCCACTATACATGCCCCTGGCATGTGTCATGCATGGGCTCCAATAGCCTGGGGAGCCCCCTTTCACAGATGGGAAACCCAAGGCTCAGAGAGGAACTTGCCCAACATCCCACAGCATGGAAGTGGTGGAGTCGGGATTCAGATGGAGGCCCTTCTGCCTCCAGAGCCCAGGTTCCTGTCCCAGTCTCCACTGGCTGACTCCCCCAGGGACCCCACGAAGTATTTGACTCTCAAGCTCCCGCCTGCCCCTCCCACTGCCACACCATGTCCCACCAGTCACCAAGCCCCCGTGCCATCTTGCGGGGACACACCAGGAGAAGGGGCTACGTGCTGGCTGGGGGCTAACGGCACGCATCAGGCAGCTACAGAGACCAGGTGCGAGGAGCGATGCTCAGCGCTCGAGGGCTCTGACAAAGGGTGAGCAGCTCCACCGGGCTGGTCAGGACTTTAAGGGGATGGGATGGGAGCTGGGTGGGATTCGGGCTGGGAGAAGGGGCGTTGTAGATGTGGTGGGATGGCGTCATCGTGGGCAGGGGTCGGGGCCACTGGGTCCCCCAGACACCGCCAGGTGGGATGATGGAGCAGATGGATGGTGGCATGAAGCAGGGAGGGGGTGGTTAGAAATACAGGTTCCTTCCCTAGCAACCCAAATGCCCCCCAGCGTGGGTGGTCTTATAGGGGATCTTTTATCACGCAGGCGGGAAAGGGGCAGACTGACGGCCACGGGCACCAACGGGGTGGACCGCCCAGAGTTTGGTGAAGACAAGAGACACAAAGAGCACAGACGGTGTGATTTCATTTATATGAAGTTCAAGAGTGGGAAAAACAATCCTAAAGTGGTAGCATTCAGAGAGAGGTGGCTTCTGGGGTTGGGGGCATACTGACTGGGGAGGGGTGGGGAGGGGCTCTTGGGGGTGCTGGAAATGCTCTGCATCTTGACTTAGGTGGTGGTTACTTGGGTGGAAACATGTAAAAATCATTGAGATCGTGTTTAAGAAATGTACATGTTATAATTGTTATACTTCATTTGAAACAAAGACCAAGGCAGATTCCCTCCTAGCCTGAAGAGTTTTGAGCCCCATGTTGGTGGGTTTGGCCTTCCCCAAGGCTGGGGTGGCCACCGAGCTTCCCCGTGATGGAGAACCAGAGGCACGGGAGAGTCATGAGCACCAGTCCCAGATGGCCCCGAGGAGGAGAGACCACGGCAGGCCCGCCGGAAGGTGGCCACCTTGATGAGCACACAGCTCCTCCATCTGCTTGCGCCCCAGGCCCGGCCCTCCCTGAGCCCCACCTCCCCCACGGATGGGCCCACTCACCGGAGATGGCCTCCTTGGGCAGGTGGCTGGAGATGACCTTGTTGTCGGTCAGAGGCGTGAGGATGGCCGCCGTGTTCCCCAGCATGCTCCCAATGCCCAGCATCAGCAGCATGAAGAAGTAGAGCACCGACCACAGCTGGGACACCTCCATGTTTTTAATGGCCTCGGTATAGACGATGAAAGACAGGCCAGTGCCCTGGACCGCCTGCCCGTGGTAAGAAGACAGCAGTTACACCCCCAAGGGGCTTGGGACTCCTTAAGCACATCCGATGCGAAGCAACTTGGGGGACCTGGGAGGTGGCCAGGAGAAGCCACGTGGTGAGGTTGGGTTTGCCATCCACACACCGGCCCCTCGGGCTTAGTGGGGTTCAGTAGAAGTGTGAGCTGTCAGGAGCCCATATTTGCAAAGTGTGAGGCGACATTTCAGTCATTTCGGAACACTGAGCTCCCCTCTCTGGCGCCAACTCACATCCACTCTGGATGAAATACAAACAAGGTTTGGATAATTTCTGCTTCCAGTATCATGACCACCGAGGCGTTCTGAGGCCTCAGTGGCTGGGAGGCGAGGTGGGCGAGTGGAGCCACGGGAGCTGGGAGGGCAGGGTTGCTCCGTGGCCAGATCCACGGAGGATACCACTGTGGTGGGGATTCGACCTGTGGAAACAGAGCCTGGAGCTCCTGCTTTAAGACAAACCCTCCAAGAGGGTTGAAAGAGGTCTTAGGTTTGGGGGGGGGGTCCTGGCTACCAGCAGCAGAAGCAAGCCCTCTCTTGGGTCAAGCTCCCCCAATTTAGACCCGAGGGACCACCAGGGAGGATCAAGCAGCGAGCTTGCGAACAGATTTATAAACCCACAAGAAGACAAGCTACTGAGGAAAGAATCAGTGGGAATAATTCCCCAAGATGGCAGATGTTGGTTAGATTGGCAGATTCATGGCAGACCAATGAGCTTAGTGGGATTCGCCGGCTCTGGGTGCAGACAACAGGGGGTGATCCTTTGCAGAGAATTTACAAACAGTAACGAAACCTGCTAAAGTTGGCTTGCTTTTTATCGTTATTATGAGCCAACAAATTCTCGACAGTGCCAATGATAAAACAGACTGCCGTCACTCTCCTGCTCAAGGCCACCCCTAAAACAGCTATGTACGACCTTTTCAAAGAAGCAGAAGATAAGATTGCCAAGATAAACATATCACAAGAAACTATTAGCATGAAAAGCAAATTTGAGGGAAAAAAATCGTGTCTAACAAATTATTGAACCGAAAGGCTCCATCAACAGCTAAATGCCACTTGCAGCTGAAGAGAAAATTAGGGAACTGGGAGGCATATCCCAGGAACGGATCCATGATGAAGAAAAAAAAAGATAAGAAGTTGGGAAAACATAAAAGAGAAATGAGCGGACACGCAGGGGGGGATGCGAAGGTCTGGAAGGAATTCTGAGCAGAGACACAGAAGTACAGGCAATGATTAAGAGGTATCGGGTATGAATTTTCCAGAACTGATAAAGACACATGGATCCGCGGATCCAGGAAGCCCAACCTCACCCAAGCCACATTGGATAAATAAAAAATACATCCGCGCTTAGGTGGCCGAGGCCAGAGTCCACAGGAAGGGCACAGAGAAATCAGAGCAAAAGCCCTGGGCAGCCGAGTGCTTCCAAGAAGGACAGGACATTTCAGGAGCAACAGTGGAAGCCAGAATCCCGTGGCGAACATCTCTGAAGTGTCCAGAGATGATAACTGTTAACCTGGAATGTTCCACGCAGGGGAGACAGTCTTTCAGAAGAGTGGACTGAATATCGACATTTGCATGCAGACAATATCCAAGGAAATTTATCATCAAGAAACAGGTGCTGTACACCTGAAATGAACATAGCCCTGTAATTATACTGGGATTAAAATTAAAGGGGTAAAAAAACAAGCTGCTCTAAAGGAATGCATTTTAAGGGAGAAAACAATCCCGGAAGATGTCTGGGGTGCCGCAGGAAATGGTGAGCAGGTAAAAAGGCAAACACTCGGGGAAAGACAAACGCGGAGGAAAAGACAGAAGCGGACAGAGATGGTATTTAAAACTAGAGGGACGAGGGCGCCTGGGTGGCTCAGTTGGTTAAGCAACTGCCTTCGGCTCAGGTCATGATCCTGGAGTCCTGGGATCGAGTCCCGCATCGGGCTCCCTGCTCGGCAGGGAGTCTGCTTCTCCCTCTGACCCTCCCCCCTCTCCTGTTCTCTCTCTCTCTCATTCTCTCTCCCTCAAATAAATAAAATCTTAAAAAAAAAAAAAAATAAAACTAGAGGGACGAGATGAACGGGCACTACGGTCTTTGTTCTGTTTGGGTGGGAAGTCAAGATCCTGTGGAACTGCAGCTTTGGTTGAGTTAAATAGGCATGGGACAAATTCGGGGGGAGAAATTCGCTACATCAGTTCCAAACAGCAGAGATCCCAGCATGACCGTGACAGAAACAGCTCCAGGCCCCGATCCTCAAATGTGGCACCCACAGATGGACTCGGGAGGACAACAGTTAATGACAAAGGCCTCCCGTCGGGTATGAACCGGCAGGCCCCCCCCCCCCCCCCCCGCACACTCACAGCGGCCTAGGCGTTTGCAAGGAAGGTGTCACTCACTACCTCTGGGAAATGACACACAGGTTGAACACTAAGGCTGACTGCAGAATCCTCCTCGGCTTGCACTTGTCCCTGTGGGCAGCTCTCGGTGGAGGGAAGCAAGCGGAGACCTGGCCCGCGCCTTACCGTGGCCAGCTCTGACTGCAAGCTGCAGTTTCTCATTTGCGGGAGCACCTCGCTGTATTTGTCGGGGAAGGTGGACTCTAGGTAGCCCTTCACCTGCTCCAGGTTGCTGGCTGTCAGAAAGCCATCTTCCAGGTCAAAAGAATTGGTCAGCAGCAGAATCACCCTGCAGAGCAGAGCACCAGATGGACCTTCGATGATTAGAAAGGCCACGGTCACGGAACCCTCTTGAGGCCTGGATGCTGGAGGTCCCTCCCCTCTGATCGGGCAAGGTCTCGCCAACAAAGGGACTCTGTTGATCAGTGACCGGTGACCTTTTAAAGTTTGCCGGCGGCGGGGGGGTTTGAATGGCTTTGCAGGAGCCTCAAGTAGGACCGGAGATGAGAAACCAACCCACCCAGCTAGGCCACGTTCACATCTGGGCCAGCACTGTCCGACAGAATGTTTGTGATGATGGGAATATTCTATGTCGGTGCTGCCCAGTGCGGCCCCCACTAACCACGGGGGGCTGCTGAGCGCTTGAATGTGGCGAGTCTAACTGAGAAACCCACTTGAATTCATTTACAGGTAGATGGAAATCAATTTAAACAAAAATTTAATTCATTGACTTAATTTAACTTAAAATCACAACTGCTTCAATTGATTAAAATTTAATCAACTAATTAGATTTTTAAAAATTAATTATGTAAATCCATCCCCATTTCAATCTGTCAGTAGCCACGTGTGGCTAGTGACTCCTGCACGGGACTGGATGAGGTTTGTCTTGTTTTGGGTAAGGGGAAGGGGACAGAGAGCAGATTCTGGGCTCTCCGCGGCTCACCCAGAGAGCGCTCGGTTACTTCCGAGGTCAGGGAGACGCCGAAGAAACCAAGGCTTGTCTGTTGCACTGCCCTCAGCCCTTAGGCAGGGGTGCCCGGGTTGGGGCCCCGGATGGAGGGCTGCACAGCCGCTGCCTCTCGCCCCTCGCCTTCCCGGCGCCCACCTCTTCCCGGGTGGCCCTGGGAGCCCGGGAGACGCACGCCCACCCGACGCCTGGGGCTCATGGGGACGGCCCCCTGGGGCGGGCTTACTTGTTCAAGCAGCTCTCGTAGTTGAAGGTGGCCTTGAAGCCGTAGATGGAGAAGGTCACGATGCTGGCGAAGACGGAGGTGGAGCTGTTGATGAGCGACACGATGATGGCGTGCTTCTGGCAGTCGTTGGACGGCTCGTTGTAGCTGGCGAAGGCGATCAGGCTGCCGAAGCCCAGGCCCAGGGAGAAGAAGATCTGCGTGGCCGCGTTGATCCAGGCCTTGGGGTTGGCCAGCTGCTCTAGCTGCAAAGCCAGGCAGGGGACGGGGCTGCTGAACCAACCCTGGGACCCACTGGCAGGGGCAGGAGGCCCGGCGAGGGGGACCGAGCGTGCCTGTGCCCCCCCACCCCCGCAGGAGCCCGGCCACTCCCCAGGAGCCCGCAGCATGGGCTCACGTCCCATCCTCCACAGCGCCTTTGCAGACGTGTGCAATTGAAAAGAGCAGGGTGAAGTGATTTAAGACACTGGGGGCCATCTGGAATGTTGGGGGGCATCTCGGGGGGGCGCTGCCACAGTCATTTTGTTTCCAGATTTGCTAAACGAAGAACCTGTTCTGTCCCAAAGTCAGTAGTGCCCCCCGCCCCCCGCACCATCTCCACACACCCTGCCGATGGATGAGCATTGGCCGTGGGGTGCAGGGGAGCGGGTGGGCTGGGGAGGGATCACAGGATACCCTGCGGAGTGTGGATTCACCCATGTAGGGAAAGGGGTGCGTGGAGGTGCACAGGCAGGAGAGAGAGAAGTGGTTGGATGATAAATCACATAGTCCACAGGCTGCCAGGAGGGTGCGAGGTGAGAGTGGGGGCCAGGAGGCCAGACATGGGGCTCGGGTAGCAGTCGGTTGGGGTGCAGGGAGGACGAGGAGGATGGGCGGACAAAAGACTCAGTGTCCCCAGAACGAACAGGGCTTGGGGCCGGCCTGGCTGAGGAGGTGACCCAGCACCCATAGGTAACCCACACTGCTCCCCCAGCCTGGTGGGCTCCCACCCACCTCCCTGGGTCTCCCCCTCTTTCCACCCACCCTGGAAGACGGCAGGTCCCCCTCCCTCCAGCCTGTACCTTGGGCGTGAACATGTACGCCAGGCCGTTGGTGGCTCCGTGGAGCGTGAGGCCCCTGACCAGGTAGATGAGGAGCACGCAGTAAGGCAGCAATGCGGTGAAGTATACCACCTGCGGGCACCAGAGGGCACCAGAGGGCAGCGTCAGCCTCCGGGAGACCTGCCGCCAGCCACCACCGGGCCCCCTTTGTCCCTGGGACAGACCCCCAGGGGGTGGTCCCCACAGAACATTCCCCCGTCTCAGGCGTCCAGGCTACTGACGGCTGGAAAGGCAGGACCACTGGTTCTGAGTTTGGGCTGGGAGCTGGGGTGCTGGGATGCCTCTGCCCGCCTCTGTAACCACCAGGAAATCTGCATCAGTAGGACCAGAGGAAAATGGGTACGAGGCCTCTGCCTTCCACCCTCCCTTCGACAGGACCTTATTCCAGAAAGGATTTGAGTATACCTAGCACATCGCTATTTTTAACTGCTAGATGAGAGACCGTGTGAGCGATCCAGTAAGATGAGCCCAAAAGGAAAGGCAGCCCACAGGATGTGTGTGTGAGGGCTAGACCATTCGGGAGCAGCTTCTTTCCTCTCTGAGCTTCCTAGCGGCCCCAGCCCTGCAGAAAGCACCATCGCTCACACCTTTAATATCGTCTTTAGAAGGCTGAAAACAAAACAAAACAAAACAAAACCCCAAAACCACCACCACCAACAAAAAACCAAAAAACACCTCAGGGGTTTGGAGCAAGGGCATGTCTCTCCAGAACTGAGACCTGAGAGAAATCTGGCCACGAGGGCTCCTGAAGGAGAAGTGATGATGTTGGTGTGGGGACCATGTTCCTATCGGAAATACAACAGAAATTCAATGATCTGATTTTTTTTATGAAAGGCTTCCCTCTCACGGTCTTTAAAACTGCCCATGAACGGAATTTTTGTTCAACCAAATCTTTTCCTGCTGACACGCATCACAAGCTCGACGACGTTTTATCCTCGGTTTCCGTGGTGGTGTTGGCAGCCGTCCACACTCTGGGCCTGCTAACTCTACTAACGGTAACTCTCACACGGCCGTCAAACAGGGACCTGCAGGTGCACGTGTGTCCATCCGGGCCCGGCGCTTTGCCTCTGACTCAACTCATATGGGCACCAGAGCCTCTTTATGTAAAGCACAGAAATATTTTGCAAAATTCTCTTGGCGAAAGCTGTTGGCTTGAAGGTTGGGTCCTCCTGTGAGGCATCTGGTTGGAGGCCCGTGTCCAGATGGGCTTGGATTGGATCGCACTAGGCCCTCTATTCCTCTATTCCTGCTGAGGGGTGGCATCATTGGTGGCCTCCCTGGAAACTTCCAAGGCCACCAGAGGACCGGTTCATGCCCTCTCACCCCCAGGGACAGCAGGCAGAGGTGGGGCGTGTCTCTTATCACTGATTCTTCACTGAGGTCATTGTACTCGAGTAATCAAGCCAGCTGACTTGACAAGAAAATAATCCAGGAGCGAGATGGAGACAGATGAGGACAAGGACATCGGGCGTGAGCTTAAGAACATTGAGGGCAACTGGAGAGGGGTAACCAATGTCCATAACCGGTGGACACTTAGGGGATACTGAGGCAGGCCCTTGGAACTTCCCTCCTTCCCCTCAGGTCAGTAAGTTTCCTGGAAGACTCTCTGGGCTCACTTCTCCCCCATCAGGGAAGCTGGACATGTGACCCAGCCTACACCATCAGGAGAAACCATTTCTGACCCATCTATGACATCTCTTGGAGTGTGTGTGGGGGGAGCAGATTCCAAGAGAAGAAGTCAGGAAATAGTACACAGTTTTTAACAGAATTGCTCCCCCGTAAATGAAGCTGTTGGGGTATTTCTGCATGGAGAGGGGGTGTGGCTTGAGCAGAGGAAATAGTAAGAATAAGTAAGAGTTCATGGCATGACATGACCTCATTTTCGCACAGATGTGAAAAGAGATTGGCCTCATTAAATCTCCAGGTTTACAGATGCTGCCCTCAGATCTTTTGTCACGTGCATAATAATCTGGCAAAGACAAGTCGCAAAAAACATCTTTTTTTTATGAGCATAAAATACGAGCCAAGCTTCAAGATGGGATGGAATGAGTAGCTGCCAGGCTCTAAGTTCTTCCAGAGAAGGTTCACTAGTCCCTCAGCTTGGCCATGGGATAGGCACAGTGCTGGGGACATCACAGGGCACCTAAAATATCACAAGTAGTTCTGGTCTTGCTGCCTCAAGAGAAACACGGTGGGGTTGGAGGAGGCGACCCAGGTGGTCAAGAGGATGAGGACAGGTGGCCTCAGGACCTTCGGAAGGGAAAAGCTGGGATGAATCATGTCACGAAAGGCACGGAGAGAGCAAACAGAGGTAGCTCACCAGACCAAGAGGACGGGGAGTCTTAGGGGCAAAGCTGGGTCTGCCCCGGCTCTGCCCTCACTGGTTGGTGCCCTTGGGCAGGTCCCTCTGCCCCTCAACGCCTCAAGGGAGTGGGATAATGAACTCTACTATGAAGGGCTCCCGCAAGACGGAGACAAGGTGCAAGCCCAACCCACAGGGGATCGGCTAGGACGAATGCCCGAGTATGAGGATGGGGAGCGCCCTGGGGGGGGGGGGCAGAGGGCATCTGCTGCGGTTCCAGAAAGATGCCAGGTGCTGCAGAGCCTCCATCGGGCAGATTAAAGAGCATCTCAGCACCCCCCTGCAGGAGAATAAACCTGGGGATGCACTAAGGAGAGAAGGTTCATCAGTCAGGCCGGACAGCTCTGCAGGGTCATGGACAGCAGCCGAGAGCAAAGGTGCTCAGACTCGGCTGCAGATTAGAATCACCTGGGGGCGGGGCGCCTGGGTGGCTCAGTCGGTTAAGCGGCTGCCTTCGGCTCAGGTCATGATCCCGGGGTCCTGGGATCGAGCCCCGCATTGGGCTCCCCGCTCGGCGGGAAGCCTGCTTCTCCCTCCCCCACTCCCCCTGCTTGTGTTCTTTCTCTGTCAAATAAATAAATAAAATATTTAAAAAAAAAAAATCACCTGGGGGCACTTTTACCACCCGGATGCTCAGGTTCGTCCCCACACTCATGACTCCGGGACCTCCTGGGGGCGAGGAGGACTGAGACATCAGAGTTCTAGAAGTTCTCCGGATGACACTGATGTGCAGCTAAGTTGGAGGGCCAGTGGCTAGGGCGTCTTGGGGACATCTCCAGGGAAGGGAAAGCTCACTGCCTAGTTGCTTGGTGCCCCTTGGGTGGTATGGTTGTGGGGCTGGCTGGCGCAGGAATGCTCATCTTTTTAGGTAGGGGGAAAGTCCTCCTTTCAAGATTGCAACTTCCAGCACCACCGTCTGGTGGCCTGCTAGGTGAGTCGTGTCCGTACCCTCCTCCCCAGCCCGGCTTCCCCCCGCCCCCGTTGGCACTGCCCAGGCCCGGGCAGAGGCTCTGCCGTCCCCACCTTGCCGGTGGACTCGGTGCCTCGCAGGATGCACAGATACACCACCAGCCAGGCCAGGATGAGGCAGAGCGCCGGCTCCCACTGCATGTGCCCACTGTCCTGGATGGACGGGGAGATGTTGAGGGTTTTCCTGTACCAGAAGTACTGCGTGGAGGATGCCTTCTCACACTCCTCGTCATAGCCTGTGTGGTTGTCATTCAGCGGGCACACGGACCACGGCAGGGGATCCTTTGGGATCAAAAGAAGCATTATACAGACCAGTGAGGGCTGAGGCTGGAGGGCCGAGTGGGAAGGATGGGAATGGCCCTGAGAAGGGGCTTGGGGGGGTGGGGTGGGGGAGAAGGGCGCTGGTCCCCAAAGGACAGGTGGCCTGATAGCTGAAGGCAGACAGGGAACGGGAGGGCTGGTCAGGGGCACAGAAAGGGCTTGCGGGGTGGGAGAGAGGCGGGCCGAAGGCTTCACACGCTCCACACTTCAACAAACAGGTGTTTGTTCAGGATTACCTAGCTCTGTCATGGCTCCGAGAGACTGGACCAAACAGACAATGGCCAGACCATCTATGACGGTAGAACCCACAACCTCTGCAGCGAGGAGCCCAGGGGACTCCAGCCACAGTGTCTGCAGGAATGCAGCCTCTGGGTCAGGCTGGGGTCTTTGCATCTGCATTTCTAATAGCCCCTGGTGCTACTGTTGGGGAAGGTCAGACAGGAGGCTGGGAAGCCCAGGTAGTGGGATGGACAGGAGCAGGGCCCCTGAAGCCAGGCTGCCGGTGTCTATGCTTGGCCCAGAGCAAGTGTGAGTGAGTGTCTGCGGCTGGTCCTATCCTGATGTGAACACGGACGAGGGCTCCAGAGCAGAGGGACTGAGGGTGAATGACGGAATGAATGGACAGTCCAGTGATTTTCAGGAATTGCTGGTCCTCGAACTTCTGAGAGTTAGAAAAATGGGTCTCATTTCTTGAGACAACCTTATCTTCATCTTTGGAAGGTCGTCAAATTATTCTGATTTTGTTAGAACAAGACACATTGCTTCCACCTTTGGAAAACTGTCTTTATGAGTATACAGATCTGTAATGCCGGTGATGTGTATGGCAGCTCTTTAGTTGGGGTGCTGTTGTGCAGTGCACGACCTGCCCAGCTGTACGTGACAGATCTGCACAGAGGAGGAGGAATCATCACCAGCGTGGAGAGTAAGAGGAGCTACTGTTTCCGCCCAAAAGGTGGAGGAGAGGCAGGGCTGTGGAGTCGGGGAGAAGATGAGGGGCTGCAACTAAGCTCAGAGCAGAGAGTCCTTCCTGTCAAGGATGTACACAGGGCATTTGCGGTGACCGGGTAGGGCTGACTGGGTAGCCAGAGTGGGGTGTGGATGTAGTATCTTCCAAGTGTAAATGCCAAGTCCCGATTATAGAGGTCATTCACCCAAGCATTCCTTGGGGTGCCAAAGATTCAAGGCTGTGCCCCAGTACTCTAGAGAGTGGCCCCACAAGTTGGGGTTAGTCCACAGTGCATGGCCAGCCCTGCCTTGCTTTTGGAACTTGGGGACAGTGTCTGTCCTGTGAAGGCCTGGTTCAGGGGCAAAGGGTGGGGCATCTGCCCAGTGACCTTCTGTCTGAGACGGAGGGGGGCTGCTGGAGGGCAAGAGGGGGCAGTGGGCGGGGGGTCCCCGAGAGTGAAGGGCAGGCACTGAGGAAAAGCAGTGTGCACGGGCGGCAGAAGGGAAGACTCCTCTTGGCTTGGAGACAAAGAGCACCTCAGCGAGGAATCGGGGTTCTCTCTTCTCTACGATTTTCAGCCCCCTCCCACGTGCTACCATGAGCGTCAGCTGTGGCCATCATCAGAAATACATGTTTAAAATGTTTCTCTTTGGGAGTAGCCCCTATTGTGTTACAGGGGGGCCAGTGGTCCTTCTAGGAGAACTCTGGTCTGCGGGGAAAAGTGGGGGCTCGGCCTGGAGTCGGAAAGCTGGAAGGACAAGTGACCAGAGCAGGGAGGGGGTGGGGGGGTGAATCAGAGGAGAAGGAAGGCCTCCTCCCGTCTTGCTGGGTTGGTGGAATCCCTCCCCATTGGCTCTCTCCATACATTCTCCAGGGCTGGCGCTCAATATTTTGCGAGGAGTGGGGGTGGGGGGGTCACATCTTTCAGAGAGAACCCAGGGAAAGCCAGAAACCTGCACCCCAGAAACGTGGACCCACACGCACGCGCTCACACACACCGTGGCAGGGGCCCGTGGAGGCCAGGCTCTGCTTGGCGTGGGGTGCTCAGCCTCCCCGCCTCCCCAGCCCCCCGCCCTCCCAAGGCTGCCCCCTGGGGGTGGCTCCCGCTCCAGCCTGGGCCGGCTCACCTGGAAGGAGTGGAAGAGGTACCAGAAGGCCCAGGCGTTGATGATGTTGTAGTACGTGGACAGGAAGAAGGACACCACCACGCTGGCCAGGCCTGTGAGGAGGCAGAGGGGCGCTGAGGCCCGGCCTGGGTCCGCCGGCCGGAGACGCGCCTGGGTGACTGCCCCGGGAGAGCAAACCTCCTCCTCCGACAGCTTTGAGGGAGGGCCAGCCATGACCGGGCACCTGCGGGCCCTCTCAAAGGGCCGGTCCATCCCCGCAAACTCACTCCCTGGCTTTGCCGACGCCGAGGCCGAGGCCATGTCTGCCACCCCTCGGTGCCAGGTGCAATCCGAGCACTTGATGGGCTTTAGGTCTTCGCGACAACGTGGTCACGGGGGCGTCATTACCTGCCCTTTCCGGAGGAGAAAACGAGGCACAGAGATTGCCCGAGAGCGCTGGGCTACGATGTGGCAGACGTGGGCTCAGCACGGAGCGTGAGCGGCCTGCTGAGCCTGCCCAGCGCCACCCCGATGCTTCCCCCCGGGGCTCCCCCGAAGTGGGGTCCCTTGTGCCCAGCCCTGCCTCATGGCGGCAGGGAGTGGGGGCGTGGGGCTGGGTGTCAGGAGGCGAGGGGACGGGTCGGCCAGCCCCCCAGAGCCACTGTGCGCGTCTCCACCCAACCCCACCCCGTGGGACATCGCGTGGGGGGTCTGCAGTCCGCCCCGGTGCAAGTATTTATACCACCGGCCTCGGTGAACGCTACCGCCAGGCCCTCCCTACCGCAGCCCTCCTCGAGGGCTGGTGGTTAAACATTCGCCCGCACCCCTGCTTGGCACAAGCAGCCGGTATCTTTCCTATCAGGCAGCAAATGCCACCTCAGAGGAGCCCTTTGTGATTGATTACGTGGGCAGATTGTAAAACCACGCGCCTCCTTGTTAAAAATTAACAGCCCTTCAAGATGAGGAGGCAGTTGGGGTTTAGAGATGATTCGGGAGGCCACGGACGTGTACTTCCTCCTTGCTCCCGAAACACCCTCTGCTTCCCTGCCTGCCTTCCTGTCTGGGGGTGGTAGGGTGGAGCAGAAGAGATGGTGGCCAGTGTGGCCCAAAGTTCCTCCCGCTGCTCCCAGGCAGCCCTGCAGCGTGAGGGTTGTGCGGGGCAGGTTAACCATCTCCGAGCGGTGCCCGGGACACCAGCTCCAAGTGGCTCGGCGGGGGGGCCGTGCAGCCTCTGGCTCCGTGCACTGGCAGTATGAACGGCACCCCGCGGCCTCTCAGTGCTGTGACAAAGCTCGCCTGGGCTCATGAGCACATATCATACAGGCTGGCACCCGGCACCGAGGAGGTGCTCACAGACAGGGAGACGTTGTTACTAGTAAGTGGCAGGGAGCAGTTAGCTAGGTGAGTTCCCAGAGTGGTAGCCGGCTGGGATGTTGCATTATAGCCCCTCGGCTGGGCAGCTAGTTCCCTTTTACAAAAGAGCAAACTAAGGCCCAGAGAAGAAAAGCAATGTGGCACCAGCTGCCCAGCGCGTGTGCATCCCCGCTTTCTCGCTGGCCTGTGCCTAAGAAATCCAGCCCCTCCCAGCCGGCATGCGGGGGCACCCCCTCCTGGGCCGTGTGTCCACCCATCCAGGGGCTCTCTCTTAGTCCTTGTGCTTGCTCCTTGGCCCCAGCTGCTCTGCCAGTGGGCTCCCACCCCCAGCCCCTGCTGCATCCCGGACAGGGGTCCAGGTGGCCAAGGACGAGAGACAGTCCACTTACCAACACCACCAAGGTAGGGGCTGATGGTCCTCCAGGCACCGATGCTGCCCTGCCGCATGCGCTGCCCCACTGCCAGCTCCAGATACAGGAGAGGCATGCCCTCTACCATCAGCATGACGACGTAGGGCACCAGGAAGCTCCCTGCGGGCGTCCAGAGCCAAGAGCAGGCCGTCACTGACGGGTCTTATTCTGGACCCCACACAACCTCCATGCACATGTCCTTCCATCCACCTTCCCTTCCTTCCTTCAGTCTTTCCACATATCCATTCATTCTTCTACCTTTCCACCCACCCGTCCTCCCATCTTTCCATCCATCCTCCATCCATCTGCCTTCACTCTCTTCCATCTTGTTCCACAACCCACTGTTCTTTCTTTCCTCTCACCCATCTGTCATCCATCCATCTGTGTTCTTCCATTTGTCCATCAATCCACCCATCCATCCATCCACCCATCCACCCATCCATCCATCCATCCACCCACCCACCCATCCAACCATCCATCCGTCTATTCATCCATCCATCCATCCATCCATCTATCCACACATCTATCCATCCACTCCCCCATCCATCCATCCACCCATCCAACCATCCACCCATCTATTCATCTACCCATCCATCCACTATCCAACCACCTATCCACCCACCATCCATCTATCCATCATCCATCTGACCATCCCCCCATCCATCCATCTATCCATCCAACCACCATCCAACCACCTATCCACCCACCATCCATCTATCCATCCATCATCCATCCATCCAACCATCCACTCATCCATCCATCTACCATCCATCCATCCATCCATCTTTCTATCTTTTCATCTTTCTACTTATCCATCCATCTGTTCATCCATCTATCCATGGATGACATGTGGACTTGTTAGTTAAAATGTTTAAATCCTTCCATCCCAGGTGGTAATTGCCACTGCCCCGAGCCCCTTGAGTGCCTTCCTCGATGGCTCAGCTGCCCCAGTTCCTCTGCCAGAACCCTAATCCATCTTCTGTTGTAGCAACCAATGGCATAGGCAGGGGTTGGTGTGCATGTGTGGGGAGACAAGGGGTCCCCAACAGACAGAGCCTAGGCTACCACCTTCCCCCTTTCCCTCTCCCTCTGTGTGTATGAGTACTCTCTCTCTCAAATAAATAAATAAATCTTTAAAAAAATAAATTATAGCTGAATTATAATGCTTCTTCTTCAGAGCACCTCTATTGTATGTGTATCTGTTTTATACAGTGGCCCTCAGTCTAAAATTTTATTTTAATAAAGAGTACTATGACTAACACAAATTAAAAGCCTGCTGGCTCCTGAGGAGCCATCTGCAGACAAGTGCTTGTGATGATAGTGGGGAGCTCAGGAGTGTGGCTGGAGCTATGGAAGCTCTCCCCACTGCTGACACCTGCTGGGGGCGCCCCCCACCCCTGCCCTGCAGAGCGCTGTCCCGCTGCTTCTCCCGTGAGCCCCACCCCTCCTTCCCTCCTTCTCTGAAGCCCTGCTTATCTCTCCCCCGGCTCCTGGCTCCTTGGCAGTGGACCTGAGAAAGGGTCCAGAAGGAGAAGAGGGCAGGACTCCTGATTAAAATAAAACCCTGACACTACAGCTGCAGGGATTAGGGGCTGGTTACAGAAGGAACTGGTTCCAAAAGTGTTCAGGTAAAGAATGAAATACAGATGCTTCCATGAACAGCTAATATTTACAACAATGCCTTCACTGTACGTACCTGCGGCCCCAGAGCCCACTTTTCTCCCCCGGCGGGATCTCACAAACCCTCTCCCGACCACAACACGTACGTGTGCCTCACCCCTCCAGCAGCCGCCCGGAGTTCCACTAGGAAAACGCACCCAGACTCATTTCATCCGTCCTTGGCGCTAAGCTGTAGCCAGTTTCCTGCCATCCTAAACAGAGCAGTGGGACAAAGCCTGGCCCACGTGTTTGGTCCTTTCCTCGGGATAGAAATCCCAAGAGGAGGATGGCTGGCGTGAAGACCGAGCAGAGACCAAGCAGGGCCGTGTCCCATCACCGAGAGAAATGCACCGACGGTGCACACGGGACCACCAGGCCTCACATTCCCAGCTCCGTCCTCCCTGCTCACACTGGGGCCTACGACGAGTGCTCCCCCTCTCACTTCTGGACTCTGCTCCGACGACTTGCCCTCTGCCAGGCCTGGCTCCTGTCCTGCCCTGCAGAAACATGTTTTGGCATCTCTCCAGGTTCTTCTTGGAGCAGGGAGTCCAAGAGGCAGGCTGCTGGGGGCTCCCACCCACCACAAACCTAACAACCAAGGTTGTGTGGGCACCATCTGCTTGGAGCAACATTCAAACCCTCAGTGGTTACAAGAAAAGCTCATTTTCACCCAAGGTGTTAAACAGTAACCACATGGGGCCTGGCAAGGTCCATGGCAGGATTTTCTCTTTGGCAGGGCCCGCCTGATGGCCCACTGCCCATGGGAAGACTGGCAATCCAAGGCCTGGTGCCCAGGCGGGGGCATGGGGGCTCTTGAGGCCTGCCCGTCACACATTTCTATCACCCCTCCCATCCTCTAACTATCCAAACACGTGATCCCAGTGAATCTGCTCTGCAACTGTTTTCTCAACAAATGGTGTTAGAATAACTGAACACCCACGTGCAGAAAAAAATCTCAACCCACATCTCACATTTTAGAACCCCCCCCAAAATGTCTCAAAATGGATCACAGACCTATAGCACAGCTCAAAACTATAAAACTTCTAGAAGGTAGCCCAGGGAAAAAACTTTCTTACCATAAGCTAGGCAAAGATTTCTTGGTTTAAGCACTATCTAGGAAAGAAGGTATCGGTAAGTCGGATTTCGTTTTAAAATTGTCTTTTGTGAAAGACACGGTTAGGAAAATTAAAAAGGCGAGCTAAAGACTGGGAGAAACATCTGCAAAACCCGTATCTGACAAAGACAGTATCTAGAATTTACAAAGGACGCTCAAAACTCAACAGTGAGCAAACGAAGAACCCATTCAAAAAATGTACAAAAGATTTGTATCCGTTCTTGGCCGGGTTCACTTGGCTCACTTGGTCAAAGGGGTGTGGGGATCGACCAGGTTTCTCTGTGGAAAGTTACGGGTTTGCCCCTTGGAAATGATGATGTGACTTTGCAGGGAGGTATTTTGAGCCAAGGTCGCCTTCCTGTTTCCCATCAGACTGCTGTCCGCTAGATTTAGCAGCCCTGGGGGATTCTTGCGGGAGACACCCATGCATAAGAGCATGTTGCCACTTATTTTTCCAACAGGTGACCCTCTAATTCCAACATTCCTTCTAAGTCCTTAAGTTTTAGAGTGCTCTGGGCTGCCGAGATAGGTCAGGGAGTGTGGGTGGCACGGGCCTGTGTGCGTCCGCACGACCCTGGGCCAGGGGGATGTTTACGGTCACAGAGGACATTTCTATTCCGAGGATGTAAAGACAGCTCTGAGCCTGGGGAGCTCTTACTCCCTGCCACCTCCCCAGCGCTCACCACAGTGCCTCGGGGCTGGTCTTCTGGGCCCGTCCACTCCCAACAGCTGCCCCCCGACAGCTGATCGTCTGATTGTGTCCCTCTCTGCCTCCCCCCATCCCCCCCACACCTGGTCAAAGCCTCTTTGGGTCTCCTCACACCTAGAATAACACCCACTCTCCCTCCTGTGGCCTCTGAGGCTCTGAGACCCAGGGCTCCCTTTTCCTCTCCAGGCTGGTGGCCTCCCTCTGGCCACTGCAGCCCTGTGGCCCTTCCCATTGGTCCAGCCTCTGCACACTTGCCCTTGCTGTTCCCTCTGCCTGGAATGCTTTCTCCCTTCTCTCATTTCTCTGCCAAACTTGCCCCCCTCAGAGGGGCCTTCCTGGTCTGCCTTAGTGCCCACGGCCCCCAGGCTAGAGGGACCCTCCAACTTCTCACCCCGCTGGACCTTCCTTCCAAGCAGTTACTCCTGTAAAGTGATGCTGTAATTTTAGCTGTCTACTTGGTGTCTGTCTCCCCTTAGCATGGATGCTCTCGCCGCTGGTCTGCTCGGAACAGAGCTGGGCAGAGAGCAGAGCACAGTGGATATTTGGTGGATGCAGGACAGAATCCTTCAGGCTCCCTGGACCTTCCACACACATGGCTTCCTCTAGGAACCTCTCCAGATCACCCAAAGCTAATTTGGGGTGTCCCTCCTCACAGCCCCTTGCTCACTGTCTACTGCTCTGTCCACCCCTACTTCCCTAAACAGCTCCCGAGTGCGGAGATGGGGTCTGCCAGGCCCACAGCGGAATCTCCAGTTCCTACCACAGGGCCCGATACGGAGTGGGTGCTTGCTCAGTGAGTGTTTGCTGAATGGCCGCTTGATGGTAAGTGGTTTTGATGGTGGTTCTATGTGGGTGGGCAATTTGTGAAGCTCTTACCAGAGGGAGATGACAGAGAGGTCTGGGAAAGTTCGTCATGGTTGCTAAACCCATCATGTTGTTAAAACCATAAAATTTCATAGAAGGTTCCTTTGAACTCTAGCTTTATTTTGTGGCTGCATTAGGTAATACGGACCTTAGGCAATTCTACATTGGCCTGCACTCCCTCAGAAAGGATGAGCACTCAGAAGGGAGTCTTTGGCCCTAGGATAATACACCACAGCTCAAGACACGAGGGCCCCTCTAAAGCATCTAGAGCAAATGCCTTCCTCCGAAATCAATTTGCTGTGACAAACAGAAGGAATTTGTAGCAAATTTCTAGTACCTGGTCTCTAAGTGTCAAGAGGACACTGTGCTTAAGGAACGGCATCAGGCAATGAGGAAGAAAGGACAATTTAAAGAGAAAAAAGATTTTATGAAGACAAAAAAAAAATATGGCAGATGAATTTAAAGCCAATGGAGGCTGGGCGCCTGGGTGGCTCAGTTGGTTAAGCGACTGCCTTCGGCTCAGGTCATGATCCTGGAGTCCCTGGATCGAGTCCCGCATCGGGCTCCCTGCTCGGCAGGGAGTCTGCTTCTCCCTCTGACCCTCCCCCCTCTCATGTGCTCTCTCTCATTCTCTCTCTCTCAAATAAATAAATAAAATCTTAAAAAAAATAAAATAAAATAAAGCCAATGGAGGCTGTAAGTCAAAAGTAAAAAAATTACCCCCGTAGCTCAGGGGAAGAGGATAAAGCGGAAATGACAGAGGGTGAGGTACGGACGGCAAGCCCACGCATCTCCTGTGTCTCTAGAAAGAACCAAGCAGGAGAGAAGGCTGTGGACACAGCAGCTGGAACAACAAATTCTACCAGATGCTTCCCTGGCCATGTCACTGAAAGGGCTCACTTAGTCCCACATTAACATTTTCTAAAAAGTTTTGTAAGCAAAAAAAAAAAAAAAAAAAAAAAGTTTTGTGAGCTACCAGCCAAAGTGGTGGGGAGGTGCAGCTCTGAGTGTCCTCGCCTGCAGGATTCGCCCCGCAGAACACTCGGGTCGTTCAGCCCCGTCTGCAGCTGACCTGACAGAGTGTCACATTGTGACAAAGAGGGGAGGAGAGGCACCCTGCCTCACCCATTGTGAGAAAGGGGGGAGGAGAGGCACAGAGCAGCGTTTTCCAGCAAGGGGGGACTCCTGGGCCCTCTCGCCAGGGAAGCCCACCCCTGAGGGTTTCACCTTGTCAGCCAGCCCATCGGGCAGCCCCAGCAGCCCATTCACAAGGACAAGTGGGCTAATGTCTGCAAAAAGGACTGACTTCCCAGCAGGAGCTCTGGTGCACCCTCCAGTGGGTCAACAGTTGGCTCGAGATGTTTATAATCAGCAGGGGACGCGGGGAAGGGTCTCCACCCTGCATGCCGGGAGCCATACCAGTCCGAGGCAAAACTGATGAGAATGTACTTAAGACCTAGACATAGAGCCTGCAAGGTTTGTGAGATCAAGTCCCAGACCACACTGGAGAATGGGCAAATTAGTTAACGCTCTACCTGTAAATGGAATCTCCAAGAGCCGTGTAAGTTCACAGCTTCAAAGAATATTAAATGATTTTGGAAACGATCGTTGATTGTCACAGGGAAAGTAAAATCAGCAAGACACGAAATTACATACAAAATATACCTCTAGTTGTTTTAGGCTAAAAAAAAAGTAACGGTCATGACTTTTTGGGGTACTGGGATTGGGGTGATTTTGTATTTTATTTCTTTATGTATTTCTCTATTTTCCAAATTTTCTACCACGAACACGTATTATTACATTTATGACCCCCAACACACACACACACACGAATACGTCATTCTAAGAGCATGTTGCTACTTATTTTTCTAACGATCGCAGCCAGTACCGAATCTGTTTGCTACACTCAAGAAGCTCCCTACAAGAGAAATTCCTCTCTGTATGAAGTTTATCTCCGCAAATCTCTGTCCTCTGAGGCCCACAAAGAGACCAAACAACCAGATGCAGCCACTTTCAGGCGAAAGTTTGCTCAGGCTTTCAAACTCATGCTGTCTTTCCATTTCCACACCTCTGTCTTGACAAAACCACACAGGGACTTTTTACCCTGATTTTTTTCTTTTTGGTGTGTGTGTGTGTGTGTTTAAGGGGCACAGATCCCAAGTTCCCAGGTGATGCGGAAGCTGCTGGTCCGGGGACCACACTTTGAGGAGCGCTGTCCTATTCTCTGCAGCACCCCATCCCACCACCTGCCTCCTCCTCATTCACCCCCTCGCATCTTGGCTTTCCCCCAAAAGTTTATTATTTGGAGTCAACTCCAGTCAACTTTTGGAAACAAAGAACAGAGACACAAGTAAGAAAAATGAAAGTCCCGCTTACCCTGCCTGACGCCTTGGTCTAGAACTTATAGATGCCCATCCCATAGGTGCCCCCTGCTCCTGGCCCAACCCCTCGGCCAGCAGCATCATTTCACCAGCCACCCTGGTGAACGTGGTCCTGGCGTCTGTCTTGCCCCCTGCTCTGTAAGCTCTAAAGGCACGGCTTCCCCTCCTGGAATCCTGGCTTTGCTGCCCCAGTGAATTTCCGTATTGCCAGCCTTTAGTCAAGGCCCTTTGGTTTGCATTCATGCTGGACCCTTCCTCACGTGCCCTCCCGCCATGGTCCTGCCCCCACCCCAGACGTCCTGGCCACACAGAGTTTCCAGCCATTCCCCTCAGATGCACATCCTTCTGTGTCGTTTTCACACGTGGTTTCTTCTGCCCAGAATGATTTTGTCCCTAAATCTACCTGATGAGCTCAGACTCATCTGTCCAGGCCTAGATGGAATGCCACCACTGCCAGAAGTCTTCCTGGGTTCTCTCGGGCGGTTAGTCCTTCCTCTTGAGTCACTTCAGTCAAGCCTCCCAAAGAGCCCGCTGAGGATGCTCTTGCGGCTCCATGCGGAAGGGACCTTTCCATGGTGTCGCATCCTCAGGGGTGATGACCATCTTTGTCCCTGGCCGGCAGCAGATACTCAATCCATGCTTGTTGAAGGACTGAAATTAAACTCCTAAGAGGTTTATATTGTTGATGGTTTAATTTTCTATGCTCCTGCCTGTTTGGGAAAGGATCTAAGATGGTGGTTCTCAGCCCCGGTGCACAGCAGGATCCCCTGGGGAGCTTTAAAACGCCTACTGGTCAGGTCACTTGTGAGACCCACTCAGGATTTGGGGGTGGGACCCAGACATCAGCGTGTTGCCCAGCTCCCAGGGGATGCTAATGTGCAGATGGGTAGAGGCTTCCCCACTGACAGGTGGACGCAGCGTCCTGGCTGGGGGCCTTTCCTCCCCACTGTGGGGGACGGGGGTGAGCCGTGTTAGAGTCCACGGTGCTGGGCACGGTAAGACATGGCTTTAGAGCCACTTTTAACTTAGGGAGGAGGAGGTGTCCTGGAGAGGGCGAGAAGCATGGGTACCCCCGACAGAGGGGGGGCCACCAGACATTTGGGGGAAGGGCAGGGGCAGAGAGAGGGCTGGCCTGCAGGCGACAAGGGCTTCTCCTGGGTGGACACGGCAGATAGCAGGTGCTTGGCCAGCCGCCCTCCGGTGTGCAGGGGAAGCCGTGGTTGAGTGTCACAGCAGACCGTGTGGGGAAGGGCCCTGAGCCAGGGCAAGTCCGATCCTGGGAGGAGGCCCAGGCCTCTGCAGCAGTCGCTTCTGTCTTGCCTTTATCAGAACAGGAAACCCTGACACCAGGGGGTCTGGGCAGAGCCTGGCTCCCACACGGAAGTGGCCTGAGCCCCAGCTCCGCCTCCAGGAGCCCCCTTTTCTTCTCTGGACTTGTCTCCCATCTCTGAGTGGGGCAGACAGGACCGACTGCAGGGGTGCTGGGAGGAGGACGGCGAGGACCTGCTGCTAAGAGCCCAGGCGCGCCGGTTCCCAGCACTGAGTCTAGAAGCCCCAGCAGCAGCACCAGACGTGGCTTCTCGAGGGACTCACAGAGCCCATGTTCTCACCTACCATCCGGAGCTGACTGTGGAAACTTTATGGGCTCGATGCACTACCACCTCTGAACCGCAGGTTTCCGTCCCGCCCAGCGCAACCGTAGAAACACTGAAGCACATTGCGCGCGCGTACGCAGAGGCACGCACGCACCACGCACGCACGCACCACGCGGGGGGCGCGCACGCACCACGCGCGCACGCACACGCACGCACGCTGTACAGCGAGCAGCAGCAGGTGCCACCCACCTGTCCATCCGTGCGCTGAGCTGCTGTGGCTCGGTCCCAGGCCGGACACTGGCCTGGAGGGCTGGGGGTGCGGGGCCAGCTCAGACCAGCTCACGAGAGCCGGCTGTGCACATCTCTGTCAGCCCCGCGTCCCGGGACCTCACGTTGGGACATGTCCCAGGACATTACAGTGTGAAATTGGCCATGGTGGGAGTATTTACACGGCGATAATCATCGGATGCTACAAATCAGGTCTTACTTCTGCCACCAAAAGCCGGCTGCTCAACGTTTTCCCAGCACCCTGCTACCTGGCTCCCCGCAGTGGGTGGCCTGGGGGGCGGCCTGAGAACAACCCTGACCTCGTTCTAAGGTGTGCTCCAAGGACCAGCAGCATCAGCACCACTTAGGACCTTGCTAGAAAGGCAGATCCTGCCCCTGCCTCACGGCAGGTGTCTGAGTCAGAATCTCTGGGGGCGGGGGGGGGCCAGAGACCTGCCGTTTATCAGGCTCCCCGGGAAGGAAGGCTACGGTTGGAGGCGCGATGTTCTAAGCGCCAGAGACGAGCAGAGGGGGCTTCGAGGGGAAGTGGGACATCCAGTCCGAGTGTCATCGAACCAATGCAGGCAGGTATCCTCCGACTTCCTCCCCTTCACAGGTCACAATAATAGCGAGAAAACTTAGGAGGAAAAGCACCACGTTGCCACCAGCCAGGCAACTATTCCCATCGGTCCGTGTCTCTTCCATAACTCGAGCACATTGGTATAGAAAGCAGTTGCTGGTGCCTTTCTTTTCTACACGGGCGAACAACGCATTTGCATCCCGAATTTCTTCCAGAACAACACTGCCTTAGACGCTGACACGGTCGCCGAGACCTGCTGCCTTGTTCCAGAAGAGGTTTTGGGCAGGCTTTTCTTTTTCCTCTAGCGCCGGCCTGCTGTCCAGACGTGGCTGGTACCCGAAACGTAATCTTCAGAATTAACATTCCTCGGGCTGGGCCTGGCCCGGACAGCAGGAAGGACACAGGCCTCCCCAGTCACAGGCCCAGCCCCGTGGAAAGGAGCACGGACCCCTAATCCGCTTTATTCTGGGAAGTATTTTGGCACAGCTTGGCTCGGTAGTTTATAAACAAGCGCTTTGTTGTCTGGAGGCGGTGGGTCCCAGCGCTGTTTAGAAGGAGGTTGAACACTCCTCTGGAGCCTTTCTTTCATGATGTGGTTGGTTTACCCTTCAGCTTTAGGTAAAGAATAGGTCTGCAAACGGCCTGGGTTTCGGGCCACATAGACCACCCCTGGACAGGGAAAGGCTTGGGGAAAACCACCAGCATCCCCACCTCACGTACCCCGCGCTTTTCCCAACAGAGCCTGCTCAGCCATCCAACAAATATTCTTTGGTGCTCCTCTGGCCCCACCAGTGGGGCTGGTTGAGGGGGCAGAGAAAGGAGGGCTCCAGGCTATGGACAGCTTCCCAGGGAGAGGAAATAGCTCGTGCAAAGTGTGGAGGCAGACAGTAGGCATTCACTGTCAGGGAACTGTCCAGAACAGCCGGAACATTTGGTGGGGCTGGAAGATGAGTGGCGGGAAATGGGGTGGAAAGAAGAGCAGGTGTCGGGCGATGAAGCCCTTACTGGGCCAGGATAAGCCGATGGGTCTTTATCTGTAGACACTTATGCTTAAGAGGGTGCCACCCGCCCCGCTTATATCTGCCCACCCCGGACCCAGCCAGCCACCAATCCAGCCTCTCCTCGGTGTCTGCCCACCCGTGAGCCATCATCCGTCTCTCTCCACCCAGCCAGCCAGCCAGCCAGCCCGAGTATACTCCGTACCGGACACAGGATTTCTTCTTGTCTTTTCCGCGTCCTGAAGGTCCTGCTGTTCCCCTAGCAACTCCTTACATATATTCTATTTCAGAACTACTCCAACCGACCCATGTCACCGGCAGTCTATTCAGGGGATGGTGTTTTGTTAGAAACAAGGAATTAACAGTCATGTGACAGCGAGGCTCACCTGGCCCGATAGCTGGAAAACACGCAGCCGGGACAAAGGTATTGTGGGTAGGGGTGCTGAGCACAGAACGACCTGGAAATCTCATCCTGACAAACAGTTCTTTCAAAAGTCAGTTATGAAGCTGTTACAACACATGGTAACACATGCCCTTCCCATCATTATGCTGTATTAATGCCCTTCAAATAAAAGAAGGAATCAGAGAAATAACCTTTTGTCAAGTGGTTTTTTTTTTTGAGCACGTGGGGGGAGGGGAAGGGGCAGCAGTACTTAGGTCTTGGTCCTTCTTAAATGGGTTAAATCTTAATACTTTGGTCTAACATCTTTTATTGTTCTTTACGGTGAAAAAACATTCCTGATTATAGAAGACATCCCCCCCCCCCCCACAGACGATCCAAGGCAAAGAAAAATCACCCTGAGATATAACTATTGTTAACATTTTGGTGTATTTTTTTCTCATTCTCTTTTCTTGGCATATTTCTAAATGTAACTGAGACCATCCCTTTTTTTTTTTTTTAATTTTTTTTAAAAGATTTTATTTATTTATTTGACAGAGAGAAACACAGCGAGAGAGGGAACACAAGCAAGGGGGGAGGGGGTGGGAGAGGGAGAAGCAGGCTTTCCGCGGAGCAGAGAGCCCGATGTGGGACTCGATCCCAGGACCCTGGGACCATGACCTGAGCCGAAGGCAGTTGCTTAACAACTGAGCCACCCAGGCGCCCCGAGACCATCCCTTTTATACAGTTTTGAATTTAACTTCCCCTCCCTCCACTGAATACATGACAGGAGAAAACTCCTATGAAAGTTTCTGAAAACTCCATCTTAGCGGCTGCAAAGAGCCCCACTGCACGGATGTTCCATAACTTATTGACCCAACCCCTTTCGTTGAGGGCTCAGGAAGTTTCTAACGTTTTCCTCTTATTAAAAGATTGAGACCGTCCTTCCATCGCCACCCTCGGTCAGACCTCTGATAATTTCCTTTCGGTAGAATTCTAGAAATGGAACCAAGGAGGAAAACTCTGTTTAATGCTGAGACTTCAATCCCTCTTGCCACACCGCCTTCCAAAACAACAGGCTGGCCTGCACAGAGGCTCTCTCGCATGTCACGAAGGGTGTCCCCAGCACCCTGCCACGTTAAGGGAATGCGATGGGCGTGGGTGGGTCTATCTAGTGAGTGTGCCCTGATGCTTTAGGGGAAACATTTGTAAAACCAAAACAAACAAACAAAAAAAGCCCCCAAACAGAAATAGAATGATTTGCCTTTCCTGCTATCTGTGACTCCAAATCCAAACCAATGTTCTAATAAAACATGTAAAGAACTGGCTCAAGATCCTTTTAACCGGTTTCAAAACGAACTGCTGGGACTATGTTTCGGATTTGAAAACTGTAGCGGGAGTTTCTGTTAACAAGACCATTTCCTGCTCACTTTTTACACGTAAATGTCAGCTTTACTCACTAGAAGTCAGACCCTTGCCCCAGGGGGAAAACCGTCCAGAGCCTCCTTCGGCTCACAAGAGCAGGGGTGCGGAGGGGACTCAGCGGCCCCTAGGGTGGGGTGGGGTGGGGTGGGGGTGGGGGATTGCAGAGGGCGCGGGGGGGGGGCGGGTTTGGATAACAGCTCGGCAGCGGACCGGGAGGTGCTGGGTCCGAGACGGCGGGCTCTGCACCCCCCTGCCCCTCGCTCGCGGCGAGCCTCAGTTTACCGGCCCGGAGTCGGGGCACCCGGCCAGGTGCCCCCCGCGCGGACCGCACTCACCTCCGCCGTACATCTGGCACAGGTAGGGGAAGCGCCACACGTTGCCCAGGCCCACGGCGTACGAGATGCAGGCGAAGACGAACTGCAGCGGGTTGGCCCACAGCGGCCGCGCCTTCTCCATGGCCGCGAGCTGGGCGCCGGCTCCCCCTCGGGCGCCGCGCGGGGCTGCTTCGGAGCGCGGCTGCCCGGCGCGTCCCTGCCCGCTCGGCCTGGGGGTGGCCTCGCGCCTCGGCCGCGCCTGCTCGCTCGCTTTTTAATTGCTAATCTCATTAACGCGCGCCCGCCGGAGGGGCGAGACTGTAAATGGATGACGGCGAGCCCCACCCCGCCCGGCCGCCGCGGCCGGGGAGGCGCCCGGGATTGCGCCTGGGACTGCGGGGCACGGGGCGGCGCCCGGGACTCTCCGGCTCCGCGGCCGGGCCGGGGTGTTGCTGCGCGGCTCTTCGGAGCCGTCAGGTTCTCCCAGCCACCTAACCATCGTTTCCTGGGTGCCTACTGGGTGCTGGGCTTCGTCTGGGGACGGGCTGTGAGCCACACGCACACATCCCCAACCCTTCCGGGATCTGACATTTCGGGAGGGAAATGCTTAAATTGGCCGGGATAAAAGGTCCCAGTTTCAACTACTGTTGACCTACAGAAGGGACAGTTTCATGTGGTTCGTTTTAGTCCATATAAAAGACTGAGACAGGAGGAAGGCAACTAAGGCAAAGCAAAACGGTGAGCAGTATCGTGGCGGTAGGCTTGCGTGGTCCCGGAGGGCTTCCCAGAGGAGGAGACAGGACATTTGCCCAGAGACTGGAAGAAAGGAAGGGAAGGAGAGGGGGACTCTCCAGGGCCTCCACTCCTTTGCAGACAAAGACTTCTTGGAGGAAGAGCAATGGGGGCAGCCAGGTTTCCCTCCATCTGCAGACAGGCCCTAATTGCCTACTGTGTGCAGGGCAGGGAGTCTGGCTCTGTAGTGTCGGGTGGGGGTCAGGAATCCCGTTTTGAACAAGCTCTGTGGGATACTCTACTGCTCAGGTGGGTCTAAGGGCTAGAGATTCTGATTCATTATACAGGAGTTAAGGCCTGAAAAAACCCATCTGGAAAGGTTGTTCCGTTCAAGGTGGTCACTAGACCTGTCTAAGCCTGGTGCTTTGGAGAAGCGCCAAGGGCTGGCTTTGGATCTCAGCTCTGCCGCTGAGCTGTGCGACCTTGGATGAGTCACTGAGCCTCTCTGAGCCTCTGTTGCCTAATCCGTAATGGAAACAAACATAGCCCCCTCCCAAGGGCTCATGTCAGAATTAACTGATAGCTTACTACCTGCCACATAGTACGTGCTTGATAAAGGGGCCACTGGTATGAGTCCCCAGAGGTCTGGATGAATGGAAAAGGTAGCACGCTAAATCAGTTAATAATGATGATATACTATGAACGGTGCCTGGTACAGGGCCTGCTAAGAAAATGCTTGATACATAAATAAAATTAAAAAGAGATGAAAAAGTGGAGTTGCTAGTGGAAATCTTCCTTGAAGCCAAAATGAAATCAATCCCCCGAGTCCCTGCCTGGCCGGTGGCTCAGGAAGGGCAGTGTGATAAGGAAGGTGGAGGCTCCTCCTACGTGCGGCCTGTCCTTGAACTTTCCACCTCTGACAGCCAAAGCCGTAGAAGTCCACAACACAGCAAGGGAGACTATTTTTGCTTTTTTAAACTTTGGGATTCTAGTGAGTGTTTTTCCTACAACTTGCCTCCTCCCCAGAGGGACCCACCATCCTGGCGTCTATGGCTATAGGTTAGTTTCCGCTGCTTGGACCTCTGCACACATGAACTTGGGCAGTATGTGCGCTTTCATGCCCGGCTTCCTTGTGCGAGTCATTCTGCTCCAGTGCGCACCTCTCCGGGCTGTTCTTCCTCACTGCTGCATAGTACTCCACGCTGTGAACCGACTCCAGGCGATGCCCGAAGGACATGGTATTGTCTCCAGGTTGGGGCTATTGTGAATAAGGCGGTGATGAACATTCTAGTGCCACTGAGGGACGAGTACGCTCATCGCTGGGAACTTCCGGGCTGGACGGTTAACTGGAGGTTCAGCGCGAGCAGATATTGCCAAACTGTTGCCCGGAGAGGTAGTACCAGTTTGCACTCCCACGAGAGTTTCTGTTGTTCTATATCCTCAGCAACATCTGTCGTTCTGTTTTAAAAGTGCTCCCCGGTTTGGTGGGTGTGTCGTGATGGTTCTCTGTGACTTTTAATTTTAATTTCCCCGCATACGAATGAGGCTGCATACCTTCCCATAGGCTAACTGGGTCATCTGGATATCCTCTTTCATGAAGTGCGTGTTCTTTTGCCAGCTTGTAATTGACTTGTCTTTTTCCTCCTGACCTAGATAGTTCCTTACTCCTTCTGGGTATGAGCCCCGTGTCAGTTTTAGGTATTACGAATTCCTTCCCGCGGCCTTCGGGTTGTCTTTTTATTCTATCAGTGGTGTCTTCTGATGAACGGACGGTCTTGATTTTAACAAACTCTTAACAAACAACTCTCGTGAATGAGTTTTCCCTAGAGGGTGGCCGGCCACACGGTGGCATTCAGGAGCTGGCCACCCCGGACGGATGCCCAGTGCGGTTGCCTGCCGTCTGCTTGCAGGTGGTTGGTGTGACAAAGTCAAGGCCCCTCTTCCATTCCCCACCCCCAGGGGTCAGGCCAGAGGGTCCCAGCAGTCACACTGCCAGACGCCCCAGGAGCCTGATCAGGGCCGGGGGACCCCGGGTGGGGGCTGTGGGAAGCGCACAGAGACACCCCATAGTAGGACTAAGTAAATCCTCAGGGGCAGATGCTCAGGGCTCCTGGTAAGGTCCTCACACCTTCCTCATGCCCACCGACCACAGCTCTCTCTAAGCTGAGAAGACCGGTTGTGCTGCTGGAAGCGTGAAGAACAGGCCTGGGAGGGGTGGATGCGCTTCCACGGGAAACCAGCAAAGCAGGGGGTGGGGGTGAGTGGTGGCAAACGCTAAAGCCACGGCTCTCTACAGAACTCTGGTTGGTAGTGCTCGCCAATTTCGCTGGTGTAAATACTCCCCCTGTGGCCAAGTCCAAACTTCCAACACGGTGCCACTGAACATGGAGTTGGGCAGAGACGCGCAGGAACCCACCGTTGTCTGGATCTCCGTTACACACACGCAGTAGACACAGCCTCAAGAGCATGACGGAGGTGCAGTGGACCATTAGGAAGTGGTGGGGTTTGAGCACATTTATCACCTCTGGTTTATACCATTTACCTGTTAGTTTATATAACTGAAGTTCTAATATTGGCTGCCTTTAACAATCAGCTCACAGGATTCTGGAAGAGGTACCAGCCGGCAACTTCAGTGTGGCAGGGGCCCCGGGGAGCGAGTCCAGGTCTCAGAGGTCCGGTGCCCTAGGGCAGCCCCACCCTGAGTGCTCCCTGGGGGCTCCCACTGCCAGGATGGAAGAAATCCTCCCCTCCGACAGGCCTGTCCGGTCTCATCGGGCCCCATGTCAATCAGGACAGAAGGCCAGCCTGCCCCAGTTATCTGACTTGGGGAAGAGGGTGGTGGAGAAAGGAGGGGCGGCCCTCAGTTGCACAGCGCCCCCTCCCTCCTGCCCAAAGGAGGGGCGGCCCTCAGTTGCAGTGGTGGAGAAAGGAGGGGCGGCCCTCAGTTGGGGAAGAGGGTGGTGGAGAAAGGAGGGGCGGCCCTCAGTTGCCCTCAGCGGCAGGCAGAGGGAGAGGGACAAGCAGGCTCCCCGCTGAGCAGGGAGACCAATGGGGGCTTGATTCCAGGACCCTGAGATCATGACCTGAGCCGAAGGCAGACGCTTAAATGAGCTGGCACGGCCCCGTGCCAGGGTTCCAGACTCTTCCCCACCAATTCCAGCCACCCAGCTTTTAATGATTAATGTACCCACCCTCGAGATGATGCTGTTAACTCCCCATCAATCCCTAGTTCCTCATGAGATAAAGTCCAAACTCCTGAGCCTGGTCTGTACGGCCCTGAGGAATTTATTTTTTGATTGCGCCAGGAGGAATTTGACCCTTGCTCACCTAGGCTTTTCACCTTCCGAAAAATGCTGTGCATTTTTGTCCTCCTGGGCTGTTCCCTCAGCCAGGATCACCTTCTCCCTTCTTGACCTGGGAGAAGGCTCTCCATTCTTCTTGACCCAGATGAAATACTACCCCCCACCTTGTTTAAAGATTATATTTATTTGACAGAGAGAGAGACAGCGAGAGAGGGAACACAAGCAGGGGGAGTGGGAGAGGGAGAAGCAGGCTTCCTGCCAAGCAGGGAGCCCGATGTGGGGCTCAATCCCGGGACCCTGGGATCATGACCTGAGCCCAAGGCAGACGCTTAACCAACTGAACCACCCACGCGCCCCTAAATACTACCCTTTCTTGGAAGTCCAGCACCCCGCCCACCACTCGGGCCAGGCTACATTGCTCCCTCTCCCCCGCCCCCCAGCCTGGGGCTGCATATCTGGTTTCTAACGCTGTCCTGTCCTCTGTCCGTGCAGCCTTGTCACGAAGAGTGCAAGATCTGTGTCCCCTCTGCTCCATGGCTGGTGTCACGTCTTTTTTTAAGATTTTATTTATTTAACAGAGAGAGCATGAGAGAGCACAAGCAGGGGGAGCGGCAGGCAGAGGGAGAGGGACAAGCAGGCTCCCCGCTGAGCAGGGAGACCAATGGGGGCTTGATTCCAGGACCCTGAGATCATGACCTGAGCCGAAGGCAGACGCTTAACCGACTGGTGTCACGTCTTATTCATCTTTTTCTCCCTATTCCAGGTGCATCACTGAGTCTCAGTAAAGGCGAGCTGATAAATGAGCACTTTGGTGTCAATTCATCATTATTGCTCCAGAGCATCGACAACCAAGGCGCCCACATTTCAGAAGTTTTCCTCAGACATTCGAGTTTTTGTTGCCCACCTCCCATGTGCCAGGAGCCTGCTAGGCTGGGGGACTGCAGGCACACCTCGGGGCAGGACAGCGCCCCCTCCCTCCTGCCCAAGGTACCTGCTTGCTCTCTCTGGGGGAGCGCAGATGGGAGTGCAGAAGCCACGAGGAGCTGCTGGGGGTGGCGGTGGGGGGGGGTTGTCAGGGGGTGAGGAGGAGGGTCCTCCCGAGAGCCAGGCTGGGACCCCCACATCAGGGCTGAGTGTGTGCATGCACATGTGTGTGCATGTGTGTGTGTGTGTGTGTGGTGCTGAGGGGACAGGAGCTCCCAGGAGACCTGAGCCTCTCCTGGCTGCAAGTGGAGCTCCTGGGCTCCACCCTGGGACTCTCGGCGTAGCCAGCCCCATTGATGTGCCCACAGATGCCCTGGGGGCTCGTTAAAAAGCAGGTCCTGCTCCAGTAGGTTCAGGATGGGGCCTCCCAGTGTGCGTTTCCAACAAGGTGCCAGGGCGTGCCGCTGGCCCTGGTCCAAATCCCCGGATCCCCATATCAGACCCTTCAGTGCTCCCCACGCCGCAGCCACGTCTTCCAGGATTTTGAACCACCATTTTGCCCCATTTGTGAACCACGGGGACTATTATCTATCTATCATTTTCCTTTAAATGAATTCACCGTTTCACTTAAATGCATTCTAAAAGGAAGCTTTCCATCATTACCATACCTGTAAAGCCGGTGTTGGTCTAATGGCTTTTAAGACAAGCTGGTCAATGTCTGTCGGTGGTGCTGCCACGAGCCGCCTCGGGTCCTCCCGGCGCCGCGAGTGCAGACACCCCACCCCTTGCCCACAGGCGGCGCCCACAGAGCCCCGGAATTCCCACGGCGTGCCCGTGGTCTGGCAGGCAGTAGGGGGAGCCCGAGCGGAGGAGCCCCACCAGCATGTTTTTAGACACGGGTTTCCGTGGAGAACTTGGACTAAAGTGTTAAGGTCCCCAAACGTACTGGAGCCCCACTGCCAAGGCCAGGCCTCTGTTTTCAAGGAGGGGAGCTGAAGCTGGACTGTCCAACATGGCAGCCACTGGCCACATTGCCATTGCTTAACTTTATTTTATTTTTAAGATCTTATTTATTTGTCAGAGAGAGAGAGAGAGAGCGTGCGCACAGGCCGGGGGGGGGGCGGGGGGGGGGGGGGGGAGGGGGGCGCGGGGGGGGGGGGGGTGGGGGGGGGAAAGGAGGCCCCCAGCTGAGCAAGTAGCCTGTTGTAAGACTCGATCCCAGGACCCTGGGATCATGACCTGAGCCGAAGGCAGACGCTTCGACTGAGCCACCCAGGCGTCCCCTACTTAACGTTAAATGAACTAATAGGAAATCAATACTAGCCACGCTTGAAGAGCAGGGCAGTGCGTGCGGCTGGTGGCTGCCGTGCTGCGCAGCAGGATATGGAGCGTCCCCATCACTGCAGGAAGCCCCGCCGGGTACTCCTGCCTGGGGTCTGGGGAGCCTGGGGGGGGGGTGGGGTTCTGTGCTAATTCCTCCCACGGAGAGCTTTCCACCTGCTGGGCCCGGACTGTGAGCAAGTGAGTGGGATGCAGCCATGTCTGAATGCTGTCCTGTCCCCAGAAAAGATGGGACCTTCTTTTGCTCTGCTCCTCCACCTCTCGGGATGCTGATTGCGACCCCTCATCCTCCCACTGGGAGGCTGGATATGCCCCAGGTGGCTCTGTCCCCTGAAGCCCCTCCAGCTGCGAGAGGGGAAACCCCCACCCCTCCCACTACCTGTCTGTCTCCCGGGGACCAGGGCCCCGTCTCTGGCCCGGACCTAATGGGCAGCCGATTCCACGTATTGCCCTCCTAACCCCCTTGACTCCCAGTCCTTTTGCTGTCTCTCAGCCTTGTGCCACCCAAACTCGAGCCTCTCTGGGCTCCCCGGACTGCTCAGCAGGGCCTTGTTGCTGTTGTTGTTCTGTCCTGTCCTGTCTCATGGCCCTGGGCCGGGGTCCCCCATCTTCTCTGTGCACCTCTCAAGCCTCTCTTTCCATCCCCCTCAGCCTACTGATGACTTAACCCAGGTCCTGAGCACTGCTTGGCCAGCTGAGGGCACTCCCTCCAGGCTGGCACCTCACCTGCAGCTCTCCCTCGTGGCCAGCCTCCCTGAGCGTGGGCTCCTACTGTCTGCTGTACCTCCCGGGGCTGGTGTCTGTCCCACCGGCCACCCGGCTCTCCCTGACATGGCAGATAGCTTTTCTCTGTGTGTCCCACCTTCTCCATCTCCATCCCTCGTCCCACCATTCACTCCTTTACCTCTGATCAGGGAGTAACGTGGTCCCTGGACCTAGGTTAGAATGAGCCTCCCCTGTGACCTCGCGTACCCAGGCCGACACCGAGTGCACAGCAACTTTGAAGATGAGACACCTCAATGTAAGGACGTCAGCATTGTCAGTGAGTGTGGAAGTTTGGCAAAAGATGGTAATGAGTAGAAAAAGAGATACTTCTGGACTGTATTCCTGTTTTCCCTGTGCATGGTGAAATAGAACACCCAGGCAGACAATTGCACATCGGATCTATAGCTCACAGATAATCGTCTCGCCCGGGTCCAGAAAGGGATTGCCTGCGCCGAGTGGCCCCTTCACCCATCCTGCCCGTCAGACCCCCACTCTCCCTGCGGAGGGGACCCCTGTGCTGACGGCGCCTTACTTGCTTTTCCGTGTGGTTTTACTCCCCGGGCGTGAATCCCCCATCACTACATTTTCGTCTTATCTGTGTTTGAACTTTATAGTATGGAAAAATACAGTGGCTATTCTTTGGTGTTTGACTTTGTTCCTGTCACGTTATTATTGTTTTTGAAGTTTCCTCCAAGTTGGCACGTGTAGCTGTAGTTGATTCCCTTTTTTGCTGCTCTATCGTATTTTCTATATGATTATAACCACAGATCGGTTATCCACTCTACTCTCGGTGGACATTTGGATTTTCTTTGAGCTTGGTTGTCGTGAAGAAAGCTGCCAGGGCCTTTGGGTACGTGTGTCCTGGTGCATGTGCGCATGACTTTCTCTGGGTGCATTTGCTGAAACAGTTGTGTGTGTATTTTCAACTTTGGTAGATGATCCCTAACAGTGGTTGTACCATGTATTCATGTACATGCGTCAAGATTGCACAGCAGCCTTGCTTTATATTCTTGCTTGGTCTGATGAGAGCAAACAAAGGTGGTGGTTGGGCGGGGTGGGGGGAGTATTAATAAGAATTCAGAACAAATAGGAAGCAAAAAGTAAGATGGGGATATGCATCCCAGTATGCCAGTAGTTACGGTAAATACACATGACTTAAATGGACTAGGACAAAGACTGGAATAAAAAAATTCATTTAGAAGACACATACTAAACGTAACATCACAGAAAAATTTACGGTAAATGATGAAAAGGAAGTACCAGGAAAATAGTATCCAAAAGAAAGCCATGGAGGGCTGTATTACATCAGACGAAACAGACTTGAAACCAAAAAGTGTTATTAGTGACAGAAAGGACATCTGTCACCAGAAAGATGTAACATTTTCAAAGTCAAATACAATGAATAAAACAGCTTCAAGAAACTGGAAGCAAAAATTGATAGGACTGCTAGGAGAGACTGATCTGGCTGCCAATCACGAGAGAGACTTCTATACTCGTCTGTCCGTGACTGGCAGAGAAAGCAGGAAACAGAGCAGAGAACGGAAAACGATACAGATCATTAGAATAAGAACCGAGTGGAACTTCTAGAAAAGAAAACCGCAGTAACTGAAATCAGAAACTCAGTGGATGGGTTGAAGAATGGATTAGACACAGCTAGGGAGAGTCAATGAACTCAAGGATCTGTCAGAAGGAATTTTCTGGAACACTGCACAGAGAGAGACAAAGAGGTTAAAAAAATATGAAAAAGGTTAAGATATGTAGAGCAATAAAGTAGCATATGCTTTCTTAGAATTCTAGAAGGAGAAGAGGGAGAATCTAAGACAGAGTGGTATTTAAAGTCTAAGAGCTCATCATTTCCCACTATAGATTCATGCAGCCCAATGAATCCCAGGTAGGATTTTAAAAAAAGAAAAATATGTATCAAGATACATCATGAGGATGAGCCAGAATGTCACGGTGAGCCCTTAATCCATGACCAAGGTCTCACTGCAAAAGAGCGTTTACTTTGTGCAATTTTGAAAAAATAAAAAGGTAGAACTTAAATCTTGGGCACGTAACTTAGAAGCGTGATAGGGGTTAAAATGTTCTAAGGAGGTAACTTTAGGCTTCGTCAAAATATGCAAAGTGAACATTTCAGGGAGTTGTCCCCAGTGCCCTTTATGACTATCCGGGAGGAAATCAGGCTCACACCTTGCATTTGGCTGTTGCGAACAGAGCTGCTTTTATTTTTTAATTTTTAATTTTTTTTTATTTTTAAAGATTTCTTATTTGTCAGAGAGACAGAGAGAGAGCACGCATGCACAAGCAGGGGGAGCGGCAGGCAGAGGGAGAAGCAGGCTCCCCGCTGAGCAAGGAGCCCGACGCGGGGTTCGATCCCAGGACCCCGAGATCGTGACCTGAGCCGAAGGCAGACGCTTAACCGAGTGAGCCACCCAGGTGTCCGCAGAGCTGCTTTTGGGATGGTTTTCCCACCTTTTAATTTTCGTGGCATGAACTTTCTGGAGAGACTGGGCTAATTGTGTCAGTTGCAGAATGGCCTACATTCAGAATTTGTCTTGATGGTTTCACTGGGGCTCATCGAACACTGGTTTTTTTTTTTTTTCTTCTCCCTGGAACTTGTAGAAAATGTGTTCAATTTAGCCTTTCCATGGCACCTGTGACGGGTAGTACTGTATGCACTTCAGGCACTTGACTGTATCGTGACTGATGGACTTGGGGGGAAAAAATGAGCGTATGACCTTTCTGAGTTTGCATTTTACATTTGCAGCATGGGACAGACTGCGGGCCTTCCTCACTGAGCGCTCCCAAGCCCTTCAGACTGTGCGGCCGACCCCAGGGCGGCGGCGAGCCCCAGGGCGGTGGAGGATGACCAAGGCGGGGACGGCCACACAGAATGGGGCCTGGGGGCGGCGGCGGCAGGCTGCGGCTGTTTCTGGCCCTCCCGCCGCTGTGGGACAGGACGAAGTCACGGACACAGGTGACATTCATGGCAGCCTTAAAAATGAGAGAAAAGAAAATGAAAAGAGGTCTCAGGCTTGCAAGCACAGAAGGCCTAAACGTAAACTAATGTAGGGAAAACGCTGAAGCGGATGCTTGAATTTGTAGACTTGGCAGAGTCTATGCTGGGGAGAGCTCAGGGCCTCGAGAGACTTGGAGTGAGGTTAAAGGAAACCACAAGTGTGACATCCGGGGTCCTCCTGTCCACATAACCCCTTCCCAAGGACGACCGCCTTCAGCAAAGTAAGCTGAAGCGATTTTCGCCAAGTCGCTGCTGGTGCTGTCTAGCTCGTGAGCATAAACCCCACCAAGGGGGCATCCTTCAGAAAGGCCTGGGTGGAACAAACGTGTTTTTCAGGCCCCGGCGAACAGACGCAGAAAAGGGTTTAGTGGGAAAACAGTGCGGCCGCTCCCCAGGACGGCTCAGCTGATCCCCTGGGCAAACACCGGGCCCAGTGGGCAGCCGAGATTCCCTCCGTACTTTCTGTTGGCGTTGGCCCCGTGTGCTTCTTTGCCCCACATATTTGTGCGGGGAACAAACAATCAGGACCAGCTAGGAGGCGTGATCTGCTGAGGAAGAACAGACGGGGCGCTGCGAAAATATTTTCGAGGGTCAGGGTGTCCCGGGGGCCGCGCTGTCCCCATCGGGGACCCCCTAAGGACTTCCACTGTGTCCTGCGGTGCTGTTCTGTGCTTGTTCTTCACCTTCCTAACGGGAGAAGCCCTATGAGCCTCACTCTGCCAGAAAACACACGCGCTTCATTCCGCAAGCTCACCAGTTCAGATTATTTTGGATTTCTTTCTCCTGTCGGTCCTGGAAATGGGCTCTGTGGCCGAGCGTGGGCACCGCCGGGGAGCCTGTGAGAAATGCAGACTCACGCGGGCCCCTCCCCAGGCCCCCTTAAGTCAAAGCCCACGCCGTAGCAGGACCCCTGGGGTGGGGGGCGATTGTAGGCACGTTCACACCCCGCAGTGCACACGGGGTTCGCAGACCTGGCTGCACATCCGGACCCTCTGTGCAGCGTTAACACACATTTTCCATCTCCCACCCTTCCCGGGGCTCCCGGTGAATGGCCCACTTCTGCCCGCTCTCTCCGGCCGTTCCCACTTTCATGAAAATGCCTTCAGAGTCAACAAAACCATCTCGGGCTTGCGCATGTTCTAGTGGGGAGGAAGACAGAACACGCTGGGCTTCTCCCGTCCCAGGGAAACGGTCCCTTTGCTTGATACCACTTTCCCCTCTGACTTCTGCCCTGTTGCCTTTTGGTTTTGGTTTTGAATTCGCTCTTTTATAGCAAAACTCATCAAGAGGCGTCTATGCTTACTCCGAGTCTCTCTCCTCCCGTTACTTTCACCTGCACCAACCTATCACCTCCCAGCCCCCAGTCTAAGGAAACTGTCTGGTCAAGGTCACCAGTGACCCCACATGGCTCAGTCGAAGGCCAGTCCTCAGTGTCCCTTCCTTACCCCCCCCATACCCCCCTGCTGTTTGCTCCTTCCTGCAGCCCCTCCCTGTCTCCTCTGCTGAGTCTTCCTCTTCTCCCTGCTCTCGTGATATCTTACAGCACCCCTGCTTCTCACCCACACTCACCTCTTTGGTGCGTCTTCCTCTCTCATGGTTAAAGCCATCTACACCGCTGTCTCTCCAGCCCAGACGTCTAGCCTTGTCTGTCTGCCGTCTCTCCAACGTCCTCGCTGGGATGTCTGCGAGGCACAGACAGACTTCCTGACCTTCACCTCCCGGGACCTGCTCCTCATCTCTGCTGACCCAAGTGTCACCGAGCCGTTAGTTGCTCAGGCCGGACCCTCTGGAGTCATTCCGGGCACCCCTCTCTCAGACCCCACTTCCAGTCTGCCCCGATGTCCTGTTTGTTTCACCCTCAACACAGACCCGGGGTCAGACTCTCCTCCGTAGCTGGCAGGTGTGTCAGCGGGCAGCGTGGAAAAGTCTCACGGCCACCACTGGTGTGCGCCACGGGCCGGCAGCGGCGCTCGTGCGCGCACGGATCCCACGGAAGTCCCGCGCAGCGTGTCGCAGCCCCACCCCGCAACTCCGGCGAATGTCCAGCGGCGGTGAGACGGTCAGGAAGCCGTGGAAAGTTCACGCCAGCAGACGCGAGGCCGGAGGAGGAGGAGGACGGACTGCGGTGGGACATGAACCGCATGCACAGGGCTGAAAGATGCTGCACACGGGATACGCGGTGTGACTCCATGTGTGTCAAGTTCAAGGCCAGCCTCGAGGAGCCTCAGGTGCCGGGAGGCGGTAGAGTGGTTGTCTCTGGGCAGAGACGGGGCCGCCTCGGAGCTGCACTGGCGGCCTCTAGGGGCAGATGACGGGCGAGTCTTCATCTGGGTGCTAAACAAAGTACTTCCCTTGTGGAAGTGCTGTGAGCTGTACATCTAGGATCTGCACGCTTTGCTGTTAAGTTTTCCTTCGGTTCAGAGCACCCAGACTCAACCACTCTTCCCACCTGCACGGCTCCTCCCTTGAGGCAAGCCCCGGGCTCCCAGCTGGGGGACTCCTGAGCTGCCCCCACTCCCAGTCTTGCCCAAGGAGGTCTGCTCTCAACACAGTCAACAGAGTGGTCGGGTTTTATCATCCCAAGGCTCACCTCCGCAAACGGTTCCTTCTGAGTAAAATCTGGATTCTTCCCAGTCAGCCCCACGGCCGGCAGGATCCAGCCCCGGGGCTCCTTGCCGCCTTCCCACATGCCCGGCCACTCCCTTCCGAGTCCCCGGGGGCCGACTCCTCAAGGGGGCCTGTTCTGACCGGCCTACCGACCTTGCACTCAGCACCCTCAGCTCTCCTGTTCCTTCTCATTCTACACTACTCTTGTTACTTTATTCCAGTACCTTCTTCCTCCAACACACTGCACGGTTTGAATGGTAGCCCCCCTAAAATGTCCACCCAGAACCTATGGGTGTGACCTCACTTGGAAAAGGGACTTTGCAGATGCAATTAAGTTAAGGGTCTTGAGATGAGAGCATCCTGGTTAGGGAGAGCACTAACTCCAATCCAAGTGTCCATAGAAGAGAAGAGAAGAGAAGACACACAGAAGGCCACTGAGTCTGAGGTAATTTGCTCCAGCAACTCTAGGAAGCTCATGTATATACCATTTCATTGATTTATTATTATTATTTTCTGTGTCTCTCACTGTGCGCTCCATGAGGGCACAAATGACTATTTTGTTCGTGATGCATTTCAAATACCAGGGCCTGGCGCCTACTAGGCACTCAAGCCTGAAAAGGAACTGATTTACTGATTTCAGCATGGTCAGTCCTGGCTGAAGTATTCTAAGACTTAGCCGAATAAACGAGTGGTGACACATGGCGCCCTGGGGGGCCGCCCAGCGCCAACAGACTGGATGCTGCCCACAGCGATGAGGATGAAGCTAAAGTGCATTTTGCTGAGCGGAAGGAGCCAGACATAATAGACAGCATTCTGTATGATACCAGCTGAGCGCTCCCGAGAGAAAGCTGGTCCGTGTGGCCCCGAGCCCAGGGCACAGGAGGGTCACTGTACAGGAGAACGAGCTCCTTTTTGGGGGGTGGTGAAAATGGTCCCTCCTCGTTGTGGACACTCGGTCGGGCATCCGCATCTGAGCAAACTCATAAAACCGGATCCCTCATATGGGTGCAGGTTATCGTATGTAAATTACATCTCGAAAAGATGATATCATCAGGTGGTTTGTTTGTCTAGAATAATGTAATAATTGTCTAAAGCAAATCCCCACTGTGGATCCTGGAGGTGTGAAGATGCGATTTTAGAGTCCAAGACTATGTGGCAAGAATGTACAAGGAAGCAGAAAAGGTAAAACCGAAGGGACAGAGAACAGACGGGGCTGACTATTTGGATGCACCTGCAAGACGGCGCTGTCGGCAGAGTCCGCGTCTCCGACCCGCAGCTCCTGCTAGGACCTGCTGCTTAGGCCTCTGGAACCCGCCAGCAACCTCAGCCGGGCGAGGAGCCCTTGACTGAGTTAACAGGACAGCTGTCCTGGGGGACACTGGGGATTGCCTGTTACCCCCGCCTACCTCCCTCGGGCTTCTCCCCATCTCTTTATTCTCTCCCTCAGGATGGGCTTGATTCTGATAGCAGATCATGGATTTTAGTTACCAAGTGGGACAGGCACTGGTTCAAGGATTCGAAGGTTTAGTTGAATGTGAAGCAGTGATTCATTCAGAAGTACTGTTGGTGGCTTTCAAATAACAGCTGTTTTACAAGGAAGGGAAATTCCAGACCAAACTCTAACATGAATATTGATGCAAAACCCCCAAATAGTATGTCAACTAATAGGAACCAGCAAGATATTAAAGGATAGTGCATCCTGACTGTTGCAGGTGGGGCCCCTTGGGAAGCAGACCCTGACAGAGAGATTGGTGTGCAGGACCCCAGCTGGGGGGGTCCTTGGGAAGGGGAAGGAAGCAGCGCTGGGCAGTCCCCATGGAAAGGGTCTTGACCCTGTGGGGGTCTTGAAGGGGGCAAGAGGGCCTGGCTTTTATACCTCTGCATTGACCCTTGTCGGATGCTGTCACCCTGTGGGGCTCGTAAAATTGGCCAAGGAGATTCTCCTTAGCTGGGCAGTTTGCAAAGGACAGGCAGCTGAGGACCAGCTGCCAGCGACATTCCCATAGCTGGGGCCCCAGTCCTTTATCCTGAAGGGATTACCAAGCACACAGCTGCAGCCAAGGCAGGACTGAGTCAGATGGTGAAGAGACAAGGAGCCATTTTTAGATTCTGGCAGTTTATTACCTCCATCCACAATGAAAGGAAGAGAGCCAGGCGAGGGTGCCGGCTCCCTGGGTCCTTCTCCCACATGCCAGAAGGGGCAGGATGGCTGCCACAAGAGCTGGGGGTCACCGCGTTGCTGAGGGGCCAGGTCTAGACCGCATGGAAGCAGTTTATATTGTCTATCCTGAGCTCATCAGAACCCTCCCAGGGGAGGTGGGCAGCTCGTGGGAGGTGGCTTTGGACTAGTTCCTCACAAGCCTCCCACCCCCTCCCCCTCGTCAACTGGGAGAATTGCAAGACCGCCTGCCAGGACTCAGATTAGCTGTGGTTCAACCCTTGCCTGCGTGCCTGGCATGCCAGACTGTCACGGTGACCGAGTGGAGTGGTTTCAGGACACTGAGGATAGTTGAACATCAGAAACTTAAGTGTTGTATTTTGCAACATTAACAGAAAAAGATGAGAAAAAGTATATCATCTTGACATCTGGCAAAATTCAGTACCCATTTTATAATCTTTATAAATGCTCTTAGCTAACTGGGAATAGAAAAGAACATCCTTAATCTAATACAGAATACTGTAAACATTTTTTTTTTTTTTTTTTTTTTTTTTTGTGGGGGAGGAGCAGAGGGAGAGGGAGAGAGAGAGAATCTTAGGCAGGCCCCATGCCCAGCATGGAGCCTGATGTGGGGCTTGATCTCCCAACTCTGAGATCATGATCTGAGCCGAAATCAAGAGCTGGACACTTAGCCAACTGAGCCACCGAGGCGCCCCTTGTAAACATTATTCTTATTCATGAAGTATTTAAAATTTTACCCCAGAGACTGGGAATGAGGCAAGGCTGTCCTCTATTACCTTCTATTCAACATTGTACTAGAGGTCTTGGCCAATGCAATAAGGCAAGAGAAATAAATAAGACATAATATCCCACTTATCCAGAATTATTTACCTGTAAACTGCAACTATTTGAAATAAAGCTGATAACCTGGCAGGTTAATGTTCTCTTATAAAGCACCTAAAAATGTCTTGGAACTGCCAAGATACCACAAAGTCTGTGCACTTCACCCATAGAAGAGGAGTCCCTTAAGCCCTCACTCTGGGGATATAAATAATTCTAATAAGCTTCTCTTTTTATTTTCCAAGCCCATACCACTTAGAAACAGAGACTGGCACACTGGTCAAAATCAGTGTGAGCTACCAGCCTGATAGGAAAGGACATCAGTGGATGTGGGTAAACCCTAAGAAAAGATGCAATAGTTCAAAAAACATGGTGCTTGGGCCACCTGGGTGGCTCAGTTGGTTGAGTGTCCAGCTCTTTGTTTTGGCTCAGGTCGTGAGCCCATGGGTCATGGGATCAAGCCCTGCATGGGCTTCGCATTCGCCAGGGAGTCAGCTTGAAGGTTCTCTCCCTCTGTCCCTCCCCTCGCTTGCGCACTATTTCTCTTTCTCTCTCTCAAATAAACAAATCTTAAAAAAAAAAACAAACCACGGTGCTTGTAAACCACTTATTTTTGGGGCAAACAGCACTCCACACCTCAGCTGCCCAAGGTCACTGGACAGTCACTGATACTTATAACACTGACTTCCAGTCATCAGGAAAAGAGAAAATTATGTTTGTGACTCACCACTTAAAAGGACGGGAATTATGTTCTGTATGAAAGATTTTTCTAGTGGCCGGGTTTTCAAAAATTTTGGTCATTGGTATGGGGAAATTTTGGTATTAGAAAACGAACTTAGTATCTCATTTTGAACAATCTACCCAAGGTTTTCATGGGCTAAGCAGTGCTTGTGCAGGACGTAGAGGTGCAGTTTCACAAACACTAGGACTGAGCTTCTATAATGGGCCCTCATACTTGAGTCCCTGAGGGGAGGTCTGGCCTGAGTGCTCGCTCAGTCCAGGGATATTCTTTTCCTCAGGGCCGCTACTATGGAAAGGCAGCTGTGGTCTGGCCACGTGAGCGCATTGCACTGGAAGGCTGAGCAGGGTTTGTGACTTCTCCTCTGAGTTCACCCTTTGAGAAGTATTGACAGCGTGTATAGAACATCCACTGCATTTAGCTTCTGTCTTCTCTGTTCATCGTGGGACCACGTGCTATCAATGCCCCACACATCCCACTTATCCTCGCCTGGAGGTGGCCCGCAGAAGGTTCTTTGTGTCTCTTCACCCAAGGGCCTTTCTTGAACATTGGAGCATGCTCAACCCAGGCACAAGAAGAGCTGGGAGTTAACATCCCAGGAGCAAGGCTCAGCCTGATAAACAAGGAGCTGGTGGATGACGCCCTGGCCTCCTCGCTCCTGAGTGGGATGGGGCTTGGTGGTCCACAGTGGTCACCTGCGCATGAACACGCCCTTTCTCGGCTTGCTTCCCTTTCCTGCCTTACACTCCCATGCCCTCACTGTGCTTCCTGGGGTCCCCTCCCAAGTGAACTACTTCAACCAAAACCCTTGTCTCAGGACCTGCTTTTAGGGGACCCAACTACTGGACTTGGATGCCAGCCAGACGACAACAGGATCCCACTCCTGATGTGGAGTGCGGAGGTGACAGACGCCGGCGTGCTGCTGGGCCAGCTACTGAACTCCAGCCTGGGAACGACCGCGGTGATGAAGAGAGCAGCAGGCTCTGGTCAACCAGCTGTCACCACAGGAGACGCTGTGACAATCCGAATGCCCCAGGCACACTGAAGAGACCCACATCTCCTCTATGCAGACGACAGGATGTGCTGAGAATCAGGCCAGGATGGGATCTCGAGGGCCATGCTCACCAAGTGGACTGAGTTCTCAGGCCTGGTAAGTCCCCGTGGCTCAAGCCAGGCTCTGATTAGGAAGGGCGGGGACTCTGAGATGTGAGATGGGCATCTGGGCAGATGCCCTCAAGAGCCTTGATACCCCAGACCCCCCCTGAATGCTTGGGTCTAGTAAGTGGCTCATGCCCGGGCTAGAGAGCAGCCTCCCCTCACCTGGAAATCACATGAAGGCCTCTCTTGACAGAGAAGACTGGCCAGAGAACCTCTGTCCTCCCCACACTCTGCCCCCACTTGCACTCGTTTCTCCTAAATCAGACAACGGGGATGAGTACCAGCATGGCCCGTGGCAAGAGATACTGTCCTGCTTGGAAAGGAAGGGAATTATTCCCCGCGAGAGCTGAGGAAGCTGGCTCGCGTGGGCCGGCAGGGGCTAGAAGAGCGTGCGTGGGCGCCCAGCGGGTGACAGAATAGAAGCTGGCGAAGGAGAGTTTCCTGAGACGTGGGTTCTCCTCTGTGACTTGGGATTTGGCGCCTTGGCAAGGGCACTCGAAGCCAGTCCTACCACACTGCTGCAATGCCTCCCGGGAGGTTGGAGGCCAAGACACAGTGAGGATGGGGCCAGGGGGCTCAGAGGGAGGGCCTGCTGGAGTGGGCACCAGACGGGAGAGCCCGCCGGCGGGCAGACAGCTCTCCCCTTGGCACTCCCCCCGCCAGAACAAGGAGGGAGGTGATGCGTGCTGGCGAGCAGCTCGCTGGGGGCTGTCCTCTGTGGGCCCCGGCGCAAAGTAGGGCTGCTGCACAACCCGGGTCCCCGGGACTTCCGATTCTCCAACGGACAGGATTCCAGACATGAGTCTGTGGGCAGCACGTGGCCCCTCCTCTGCCAGGCAGTGAGGGGCCGTCCACCTCATTTCTGGTACACCGTCCCCACCTCACGTCCTACTGTTACTTTGAAAAGTTTATGAAGGATTTTCAAATTCCAATTTTGCTTTATCTAATATCAGTGGTTTTTTAATCTGTAAAATACTCCAACTTTTTTTTCTGTGTGGTATTAAAAATTGTTGTTTAAATAGTATTATCTAGGGGCTTCTGGGTGGCTCAGTTGGTTAAGCGTCTTCCTTTGGCTCAGGTCATGATCTTGGGGTCCTGGGATCAAGCCCAGATCGGGCTCCCTGCTCAGCAGGGAGTCTGTTTCTTCCTCGCCCTCTGACCCTCCCCTCAGCTCGTGCTCTCTCTCTCAAATAAATAAAATCTTTTAAAAAATAGTATTGTCTAAATACTATTTTGTCTTTTATTTTTATTTATTTCCTATTTTTTAAAAGATTTTATTTATTTATTTGACAGAGAGATACACAGCGAGATCAGGAACACAAGTGGTGGGGGGGGTGGGAGAGAGAGAAGCAGGCTTCCCGCCGAGCAGGGAGCCCGATGCGGGGCTCGATCCCAGGACCCCGGGATCATGACCTGAGCCGAAGGCAGACGCTTAACGACTGAGCCACAGGTGCCCCTTGTCTTTTATTTTTAAAAGACTTGCTTACACGAGAGGAATCAGGTCTCGAACTTCTAATGGCAAAGCTTTAGAATATAATAAGCATTTACACATAAGCCAAGGAAATCATTAATGCCAAATGTGTGTGATCCACTCTATCTAACAGCACCTAGCATTTAAAAATATAAGCATCTCCATGGACTGTTTCATTCATCGAATGGAAATAACAAATAGCAGAGGTCTTATGAAACAGAATTACACATTCAACTGAATGTAGAGCAATATCTTCCTAATAGTCTTATAAGACGCAAGTGGATGATCATTAGACAGTTAACAGAGACTCAGAACATACCACATAGTGAGGAAAAAATGAATGCTTAAATGGGTAAGTCCCCGTGGCTCAAGCCAGGCTCTGATTAGGAAGGGCGGGGACTCTGAGATGTGAGATGGGCATCTGGGCAGATGCCCTCAAGAGCCTTGATACCCCAGACACCCCCTGAATGCTTGGGTCTAGTAAGTGGCTCATGCCCGGGCTCATGCCTGCTAAGTTATGGCTCATGCCTGCTAATTCAAGGCTCATGCCTGCTAAGTTATGACTCAGACCTTTGGTTGACAAAAGTTAAGTATAAAGGGTTTTTATGACTCAGACCTTTGGTTGACAAAAGTAAGTATAAAGGGTTTTTATTATTAATTTAAAAACCCTTTATACTTACTTTTGTCAACCAAAGGTCTGAGTCATAACTTAGCAGGAGCCTTGAATTTTTAAGTTAAACCAAAGCTGCATCATGACAGCCAGGAATATACCGTGTAGACGGCTTAGCACACAGGAAGACGGTAGATCTACCATCTAGACGGCTTAGTACACGGGAAAGTTAAGCAAGGCTTGAGCCAATGCTCTTAGGAACCCAAAATATATAGACCAGAAAGGCTTGCTTTCTCAGTCAAGTGAGATAAATCTTAAAACTAGGTAAATATGCAAAAACTAAACATTTAGAACTTCATTTTGCTAAAGGCATGAGTTAAACATACACACACACACACACACACACACACCCACACCCACTGAGCAGGGAGCCCGACACTGGGCAAAAGCAGAGCACAAGGTATTTAGATGTGACAGAATCATCACGTTGATTTATGTCAAAGAATGTCGTATGTATCTTCACATGGGGCACAGTTAGGTTTTAAGGTTTCAGAAATACTTTTGAATTTATTATCGGACTGGAACACACTATACAGAATATTTCAAAGTTGCTACCAAAAAACAAGTTGAAATTTTACTTAGCAATATAGGTTTCTCAACACCTCTTCCTCCCCCGTGGGCATCACATTCAGAAAGATGCAGGGAAGGAATGATTAAATGGTCTCTGACGGATCTACTAGCATGTTCTGTTTCTGAATTACATAGAATGTCCTGGTCCTTAAGTAATGGGATAGATTTTTGGAGAGACTATCAATTTGGGGCTAAAGAACTATGTGGGTAAAAGTTCTAGAAGGAAGAGAGATTGATGAGTGACCTGAACGGTGAGGGGGAGGTGGGGAAAGAATATGCAATAAATGCTGGCCTGTTGGATTTTCCCTCCCTTCTCTAATCCATTCATCTTTTTAAGACTGCCTTCTGTGTCCTCTTCAGGGGAGGTTGTTTATCTTACCCTTTATCATTTCTTCCTTTGATATTTTAACATAAAGCCTCCAAGAAAAATAGCAAATTCAAGGCTAATATTAAAAGCTTGAATAAAAATAATAACGAGCCTTATCATCTGATCAGTAAACTCTTCTTAGTGAATAAAATCTTCATTTGTCCAAGTGGGATGGCCTCTCTCAGCAGACAGCACTCACTTAGGGTGTGACACTCGGCTTCTGGAAATGCGAACAATTACTTTCTAAATAACGTGAGAAAAGTCAGTCCTTTCTTTCTGATGCATTGCTGCTTTGTGGACCTTATTTTATTTACCTTTATGGCAAATCGTTGCATTACATGACTGTGGAGACTGAGGCCTCATTTCTAATGATTTATCCAAAATCACTCAAGAAAAAAGCAGAACCAATGGAAATATAATCAGAACCCCTTGAAAATGCAGTTACTGTAGATGCATACAAATAAACTATGATCAAAGTTGAATCTTGGGTGGGTCTGGTAACTGATTTTATGTTGAATATAAGTCATTTTAAAAGTATAATTTAAGAGAATATTCTGGAAAACTGAAGTATAAAGATTATATTTATTCTGGGTCCGGATACTTTCTCAACTGTAGAAGTACAGGATGGATCTGACTTCTCCATCAGTGATCCAGATTCATGGTAAGTCGGGTTGCAAAAAATGTCTGCACGTCCTCTGATAATTACAGCATTTAGCTAGAGAGACGGAAGTTAATCGAATCCTCGTGTTTCTATTAATTTTCCTTATAATTGATAAAAATGCTACCTATAAAAGTTGGTAGGCACATTTTCAATGCATTCATATTTTATAATGAAATAGAGAAAATGAATTTGATTTTGAAAAATAAGGTTTATTTGTAATAACTATCTTTAATAACTGTTTTTATTTTTACCCCAGGGAATGCACAAGAACAGACGATGCTAGCTTTAACATTTACTGAAACAGTATACTCTTTATACTAATGCAAAAGGCTAAGACTCTTCTTCCCACTCTAAACGTCTCTTCTTTACTAAGAGAGAATTCTCACTGCATCAGAACTAAGACTCAGGCGCGCTCAGAGGAGTCTGGGACGACTGGCCAGAGTCGGTCAGTAGGTTCCCCTCTTCTCAATTAGGTAACTGAAACAGGAAGTCTCGTTCTAAATATTAGAAGCAAAGTCTATATATTAGAAAAATAAAGAGAGGGAATGTAACAGACTGCTTCAAAATACATGCCTGAGGTGCGAAACAGCTTGTACTTCCACGTGGTGGCAGCTTCCAGAAGAAATCTTCGGGATTTAATCTTCAGGTTCATACCTGGAAAGAGATAAGAATTCCGTTAAGACCACAAATAACATCATGATACTTTTCGTTGCTGTCTCTGTTACCCAGGGAGTTCACCTGCCAGCTCTCCAGTGACTACCCCAGTAATGCAGAATCACTACTGGGGTGGAAGTCAACGACAGTCACGGCACTATGAGGGGGCTCCCCCAACAGGGGGACAAAGGACAAAGGACCAGCGAAGCGTGAGGACACCTTCGGACTCCAACTCTCTGGATCTGGCATTTAGACCCATGACAGCTTAGGACAGCAGAAACTCTGTATAATTATCCGGGTTGTCGGATGGACACAAAGCGCTGATAGGACCACGTGAGGACAAGGTTAACAAAGCCCCCTCTCTACAGACGAACTGGATCTGGGATTTACTTCCTCGCTCTGTTCCCCTGGAGCCCTGATAAAGGTAAAATGGCAGCTGAGTTTCCAGACCAAACCGCGGAGGACCGAAATGAGCCCGAGGAGCAGAGCACACGTGGGCCGGGAGGCCTGGGGGCTGAGCCGTGACTACTGGTGGGCCCACCGCAGACTCCCCGCGCTGTACCCTGAGTTCGGGTAACGGCACCGGCCCTCCTGCTCCCGGGGCAGCACGCGGTTAGAGACCCGGTCCTCCGATGGCGCCCATCTGCAGGGACCGCATTCTCTACCACCTAAATTGTCACTGAGGGAGGGCACAGGATGACCAGGTCTTAGGCTCCTGAGGACACTCCTGAGGAGAAAGGCCCAAGGGTGCCCTGTTAGCTTGCTGGGTTTCCTTTCTGCTATCCTGCTTAAAGGAATCCATTGCCAAGGGTAGTCTAGTGTAGCTGTGTGTGTCTCTCTCTCTCTCTCTCTCTCTCTCTCTAAAGTCCTGGCTGAACCTACACTGAAGCCCTTGCAGACAGTATGGACAAGACCCAGCCAAAGCCCCTCTGCTCTCCTCAGACGCAGCCTTCTGGACTAAATGACAGCAAGCACCCCCTGGCCTGACCTCTCTGGACACAAACTGAGATTTAGTGAAGAACACACGTCAATCGGCGGTGAGACAAATCCAAGAGCCGCACAGGATCAGCCAGGCTTACTTGGCCAGTCTTCTCCTCAGGTCTTTGATTTGGTCATTCTTCCTGGTGAGAATCTCTTTCATGTTTCGATAAGCTGCTGTTTGTTGGAATTTCTTCTCTAATTCCTGCACAGTGAAAAATATCAGTCTGTTACTACAAAACAGTGAAGAAGTAACACATCTCATAAACATGTATATTTTTGCTCTAATTTTACTAATACTCCATTTATATTATTTTCTAATTTCTTTTTAAAATTTACTTATATAAAATTAAGACTATGCAAATTTTAAAAATACATTCCTTCGAAGGAGAAGTCCAGAAAACAGTAATATTGTCAGCATGTAACTAAGTACAACGAGAAATCTGTTTGAAATAGTAAACTAATTCTCAGGTGAAATAAGCATGACTTTCCCCCAAATCCCAAAGTGGTACCAGTATTCTAGGAAGAGGATTTTTTTGTTCAGTTACATTTTAGCTCCCGTATGCTTAAGAGTCTAATCCCTAAACTGAAGAACATGGTTCTCTACGTATTTCATAGAAATTAAGAACAAGGGATAGAATCCTTTAAAGAGAAGTCACCTTCCCTGTGGGGCTGTGGGAGGGATGGGCAACATGGGGGGGGGCAGGGCAGCTCACGTAAGCTATCCGTGGAGGAGTCTTTGACCATTCCATAGGAAGGAGTGGCGAATTTTTATTACCATAGATATCTTAGTGCCAAAGACAGAAGGATCTCAATGCCCAGAAATGATAAATTTCTAACGTGTATTGGCCAATACACTGAGGAAAAGGAAAATCTGCGGCTGGCCCCCAATGTGTTCCTCACACAGACAAATCTGACCTTTTCAGCCATGCTCAGCTGCTCCTGAACCCTGAGTAGGTCATGCTTGGCTGTCGCCAGATTCTCTTCCAGGGACTTCTGGTTTTCTGTCTTGTCATTAAGTGTCTTCTGAAACTCACTCTTCAAAGCAGCAACTGTGTTTTCCAAGTCATTCAAGTCTTGGGCTTTTATAAAATCCTATGAAAGATACATGCACTGACATAATTTCACGTTGACATCCTAACTGGTGACTGTTTTACAACAGTGATTCAGCATCATGACATGAAAGCAAATGTTGTGCGTGTGCATGTTGCCCCCACCGCACCTCCCCACCCCCGCCAGCCTGGGTAAGCTCCCGCTCCTAGAGGGTCGCCGGCGCGCCCAGCTCACCCTCAGTCCCCGTGCCCCGTGTCCTGCACATGGCAACGCTCAGTAGTCACTCATCTCCAGACATGTAAAATATCATTTATGAATTGCTGGAATTCCAAAGAGGAACAGGAGAGAGGTGAGATCCTAAATCTGACAAGGTTGTGTGTCCCTGGGTAGGGATGGCAAACAAGTTCCGTTCTTGAAAAGTCAGGTTAAAAAAAAACAACCCTGGTGAAGACTTTTGAATGATACAGATGGAAAAATAGTAAACCTAACAGAGTTTATATCAAAAATTTAATAGACATATGTCTTAATCATTATTTACATTAAGATATGAGAGCCTAATCAATGCTTACTGATTATATGGCTTGCTAAATTTATAAGATTTTACGGGGTTTTTTTTTGTATAAATGCGATATGCACGTTCGCACACTGTGTTGGCATGATAAAAGCAGCTGGATCTTGTTTTTGACTGGATACATTTGTAATAGAAAAAAGTTGTACTACTCAACAGGAAAATGGTCTATATATTTGCTAAATATAAAGATAAAGCAGTACTACCAACAAAATTCCTCACTCATTTTTGAAATCTAGTCTTTTGAAAAGATTTTACTTCATTGCAGCTAGTGAAAGCACGTACACCTTTTGCTTTTGCCAAAATCTGAAAAGTAAAATTGGAACAAAGTCCAAAATGGCTTTTAAAACAAATTCATCAGGGGCGCCTGGGTGGCTCAGTCGTTAAGCGTCTGCCTTCGGCTCAGGTCATGATCCCGGGGTCCTGGGATCGAGCCCCACGTCGGGCTCCCTGCTCAGCGGGAAGCCTGCTTCTCCCTCTCCCACTCCCCCAGCTTGTGTTCCCTCTCTTGCTGTGTCTCTCTCTGTCAAATAAACAAATAAAATCTTAAAAAAAAAGTGTAACAATAGAAGTCTAACGAAGTAAGTCTGGGGACTGTTTAGCAGACATGAGAAAAGCCAGGGCCGCCCTGCAAATCCGCTCACATGGTCTGGCTGACAGGAAGTCTGTTCCAGCATCTGGCGCCGACGGGAAGGCCCCAGGACACAGAACTGAGCACGTGAGAACGTCCCGCAGCGGGAGCGGTACTCGGTGGCCCGCTCAGACAGGCCTGGAGAGCCAGGCATTTCAGCGCATCGTACCGAGTACCACCAGATGCAGGTGGATGTGAGGATGCAGACCCCATAAATTCATTCTATCTTGTCATACTTACCGAAGGCCGACTTAACTAATAATAAGTTCTGTATAATAAAACCGAATACACATCCAATGAACTAAAAATTCCTCCTTTCTTCCTTTCCCCTCATTGTAATGGGAATGTCAAGGTAAAAGGGAGAAGAACTTAAAAAAAAATAAACTTCAGAATATCTGTGTGCTAGTGGGCTCTGGGGACGTGGGAAGCCTGTGAGCTGTGTACCTGCCCCAGCGACGTCCCCCACCCCAGCCTTTCCTGGACAGGGGTGTCCCAAGGCAGGACAATAGTGGCGTCCCTCTCAGGGAGTGGCAGGGGTGGGTCAAAATGAACAGTAACTAAGACGACTTCTTAAAGTAGCTCCATGCCCTTGTGCAGCCCAACACGGAGCCCAATGCAGGGTTCGAACTCAAGACCCTGAGATCAAGACCTGAGCGAGATCAAGAGTCAGACGCCCAACCAACTGAACCACCCAGGCGCCCCAACACTTAAGTTTATACCTTTATTCTATTTGAAAAAGGTGAAAAAGACAGCTGAAACTTATTCTGCCTTTTTTTAAAAATTAAAGTATAATTAACATGCAATGCCCTATCATTTTCAGGTGTCCATCACAGAGACTCAGTATTTCTGTGCCATACAAAGGGATCCCCATGGTCACAAAACTATTACAGTATTATCGACTATATTCAAAACTTCTCTCACCTTTTGATTTCCTTGGTCGAGCTGTAAATCCTGCAGTGCTCTTTCTAGCTTTGACTTCTCATCTAATGCATGGGTTGCCTATAAGCAGATTTAAGCAAAACACATTCAGTATTCAGTCTGTAGGCAACGCTTTCAATAATTTTGTCAAAGTATTTCTCAGTTACCTGCATTTCAATGGTCTTCAGCCTTGACTTCAATTTCTCGTTCTCTTCCTGAAGTCTGGAAATTTCCTTTGTGAGTAAATTCAAGGTTTATTATTTTAGCTACGGTATTTTTAATACTTAAAAGTGTTGCCCTTAAAAATTTAATTGCAAAATTAAATTTAAATCATAGAACAGCTTGAGTACCTGTGTGCCCTGGTTGCTGGCGCTATCCTTGTCCCGCCCAGCCCACTGGCCTCCACACCTGTGAGTCTCCTGTGCTCTAAGCCTCTTTCCCAGTCTCTCAGGCTCCCTTCAGGCCTCTGTCCTCAGCCCTCCCGTGCCCCCTCTCACCTAGCTGATCCTGCCACTCTTGGGTCTTGTCCCGGCTGACACAGCACACCACCTGTACTTATCCTAAAACATGGCCTCTATCAGTGCCATGCTGTATGACCAAGCCTCTAGATGCTTCTGTCTGAGCTGAGGACACGGGCCTTTGCTCCAAGCAGCTCCATCATGAGAGTCAGCTGTGAGCCCAGTCCTCTTCCTCCCTGCGCTCCAACACACACATCAGCCCAGTCAGAGAGCACAGCACTCCGTGCCAAATCACGCCAGCCTTCCTTCTGCCTCTCACTGCTGCCCATGCCATTGCCCTGTCTGCCATGCCCCCTTTCTTCCCTCTGACAACTTCATCTGTCTTTAGCCTTCAGCCCAGCTCAGGGACCACCTTCCCCCAAAGTCTGTCCTCAACCGCTCGCACCCAGGTGGAACTATGTTTTCTCGGCCACCTGGGCACATGCAGATTAGCATTCTCCCGTTTCCAGAAGATTAATTCTCCCCTCTCAATGAGATTATAAGGTTTTTGAGGACAAAAGACTAAGTATTACATTGCTTTTTATCTACTAACATCTAGCACAATGTTGAGAATACAGAAGTCGTGAAAAATATTTGTATATTGGTAGTTAATTTTTATAAACCTCCTAATAAAAAACCCCATCATTGCTATTGTAGATCATGAACTTCAAATGTCCATCAATAAACATTGTCCAAAATGCCATACCCTTCATGTCACCATGAAAAGATGCAGTTAAGAGTTGCTTCAGACTTTCTGGAAGGTGAGTGCCCTCTTCTGGCCCACGGGAACCATGAAGTAGACCAACTACAATTGACTAATTACCCTCAGCGGACCAAAGCCTGAATCCACTGCCTCCTACCTCAGGTTTTCCGCCCTCCAGCTGTGCAGGCCAAGAGAGGGCTGAGTCAGAGGGTCTGCCTGTCTCGCCACGAGGACATTACCTTGTTCAGGAGTTCCGTGGTTCCACCTTCGTTAAGTGGAGCAAGTTTTGGCTTCATGGTATCTATGATGGGCTGATACAAAAGAAAGAAACCAAACCAAAATCACCGCAGAAGAAACCACATGTAATCACTCAACACCTGCACTTTCTAAGTGGAAAACACTGTAAAATCATATCCACGGGGATGCCAGCTCCACGGGGTGGGGGTTTTTGTAGGTTTGGTTCTCTGCTACGCCCCAGTGACGAGGACAGTGCCTGGCCCGTGGTGCCCCAAACAGATTAGAGACGCAAGTGAACCCATCCTCCCCATATCCTTTTAAATAAATTCAGATGGAAGGGAAAGGAGGGAGGAAAGGCAGGAGGGAAGGTGCCTGAAGCCAGAGCAGATACAGATGCTGGCCTCTAGGGACAGAAATTTTAACACGTGGGGGCTGAAAGAGACTTCCGCATGAACCCGAGTCGGGGAAAACGGTCCTAGTGTGGCTACACCATGGGCGAGGAGTGACTGGGCGCAGATACTCTGGCATTAGCAATACGTGTTAAAAATGGGGGAATGCATGCCCTCTGACCCGGAAATGTCTTAGCCAGAAATACATTCCAAAGGAATAACTGGGAAATTGTTTTGTATGTGTATGTTCGTGAACTCTTTTCAGCACCATTTTTCTCGCCTGGACACCAGGGAGCATTTGCGGTGCATCTGCACGATGCCGTATTACGTGGTCACTGCAAATAAAGAGAATGATTGAAAAGAGAAGCAGGTCACTAGTCACTGCGAGGACTGTCTCCATTTGACAGATGTGGCAAACAAGGCTCGGCTTTCTCAGGCAACCCGTTCAAGGTCATGCAGCGGGAGAGACAGGGCCAGGATGGACAGCCGTGCTGAGCATCATCTGGGTGAAGAGTTTATATGGCAGGGAATGGGATGGATTGCGGGGATTCTGTGTGTGTGTGTGTGTGTGTGTGTGTGTGTGTGTGTGTGTGAGAGAGAGAGAGAGAGAGAGAGAGAGAGAGCATGTACGAGTGAGCGAGAGGAAACAGAAGCAGTTTTTCATGGTTCCTTTTAAAGAGTTTCTTTTTTTGCCTGAAAATATGAGGCAATCTTTGAAGTCTGCTCTTGAATTGAATGCTCTTCCTTGATGGTTTTCACTTTAACCTCTGAATGCTCTGGGCAACTTGAGGATTTTAAACACCGGCTATTAAGATACGGACTTAGAATGACTAAAAATTACCTTTTTATTTGAAGATGTAAACTCTGCTTTTTCAAATTCTGCAACTTGTTCTAATAATTCTCTTGAAGATAAAAACAAATACGAAAAAAAAATGTTCGTTTAGATCTGGACCACACCCACAGAATACAATCACTGGTACCGATCTACTACAACATGGCAGGGAGGACAGTGCAAGTCACCATATCCAAAATGATACTTAGTTACTAATGGCCTGGAACCCAAACCACATGGACCAAACTGGAATATTCCAGCATCCTGCACCTAAGAGATCACTCGGTGACCAGACGCGTTGCTGCAGCTCTCCCCAGACTTTCTCACCCCCCAGTCTTAAGAAAAGAAGTGGCAAAGGCATTCGCTAACTTTTGAGATCATGCCTGGGCCTCTCTTGTCCTAACTGCAGGTACGAACGTTGAGTACCTGTTTTCAAGTTCAGAGATATCGGTCTGTAGCTTGAGGTACCACTTCTCGGCCTGTGAGAAAAGCTGCCGCAGAAGCAGCACGTTGGTGTGGGCCGTGTTGATGAGCTCAGACTCCACTTCGCTGTAGACCACAGCCTGCAGCCCACTCAGGACCTCAGAGACCTCGTCTACGGTGAAGGTCTCCTCCACCAACCTGAAAAACAACCACAGGCCCAGCCTTCAGGAGAAACAACCCAAACCATTTAAGAAATACAACAAAACTCAGAAACCCACATTCACGTCATCTGAAGCGTTCAAGGGTTATAGTGAAAATCTCTCTGGGAACTATCTTCTTTCTTAATAAAACATACTAAAAATAATTTAAGCTCAGTTCATTTTTTTCTAAGCCCGGGTAATTTTTGAGGTCTACTAAAATGATCACACAGTGGGTGCGCACATCCTCTAACACAAGGTATGTGCTCACAAACAGTCCCCCAAACATTTACTTTTCTTCTTTAGTTTTTCAGTTAAAAAATTTTTTTTACTTTAATCTCCACTAAAATTAGTCTTATCACATTTAGTAGTTTCAAAAGTCACCTGGAAGGTGTTATTTCTCCTTTCTTTCTATTATTTGTTTAGCATTTCAATAATTGTATGAACTCTTCACATGAGAGTAAATGACTATAAGAAAATCAATGGTCATTATATGTTGCTTCTCTTAGCATTGAGGCCCAAATGAAAAAGAAACTGACTTATCTTAGTTAAAGCTCCTCTGACAAAGACAATCACCATATGATTTCACTCATGTGTGGAATTTAAGAAACAAAACAGAGGATCATAGGGAAAGAGAGGAAAAAATAAAATAAGATGGAATCAGAGACAGAGACAAACCATAAGAGACTCTTAACTGTAGGAAACAAACAAGGTTGCTGGGGGGCGGGGGAAGGGGTAACTGGGTGATGGGCATCAAGGAAGGCTCGAGATGTAATGAGCATTGGGTGTCATATGCAGCTGATGAATCACTGACCTCTACCTCTGAAACTAGTAATACAATATGTTAACTGAATTTAAAAAAATAAAGCTCCTCTGAGCACTGACCATTCATCATCATCATCAGTAGCATTAAACCCACTCTCCCACAGAAAATGTTTGGGTCGGGAGGGCACTTCAGAGCCATCCTCTTCAATCCCCTCACTTTACAGATGGGAATGCAGGTTCAGAGGGTGGAGGTGGTGTGCCCCTGGTCCCGCAGGGGAGTGACTCAGCCCCACAATCATTTCCAGCAATCTCAGCAACATGCCCAATAGCTGAATCCCGAGCATCTGTGCAGGGCTCCTACTTTCAAGGGCAGTTTGACAGTAAAACGGCCCCTCCCCTCCCCTCTACAGCTGATGATGTCTGCTCCCGGGTGCCATGCATGGCTTTACGGCACTCAGTGCTCACGTGGAGGCCTTGTGCATTTCCACCTCACCTGACATTTAACTGTGCCAGCGGCTGACCCCCAAGTAATCTGATGTCTCTTTATTGCTTAGTCCTTTTCTTTCTTTGGTTCCCCTATTTTTCTCTAGATCAGTATGCATTTTCTACGGACTTTATTCCAGGACTGGTTCAACGAAACCAGTTATCATCCACTAACAATTTCTGCTCGTTATGGTTTTTCATGGTTTTCTGCTGTTTTTCCCCCTTCTAATTCTTCACTGTGAACTATGTAGGGGTTCTCTTGCTAATTGTCATGCCTTATGGCTCTAATCCTTTAATTAATAACTCAGGTAATTGAAGTTCTGGGATCTTTAATACAGCAAGCCAATCCTTAACCTACATGCGTTTCACTACTTCCTGATGGCTCTTCTGAAACTTTGCAATCTCATAATTATCATATGTGTATGTTTGGTAATAGATTCCTCCCACCACAATCCAATTTCTTGAATTTCACATATCCACAAGGCGTGGTGTAGCTACTCTCAGTGAATAACTGATCACGATAATCCCAGCAACGGTTTGTATGGCCTCTCCTACAGCGTCCCCACTATGGCTCCCAGAAAGGATCCATGTTTCCCCCCGGCTTTCCTTAGAGTCCTCTGATACCTGCTCTCCTTGAGGTCTTGGAAGCAGGAATCTACAGTTTTGAGTCTCAGGCCTCTTTTTGAACGAGCAAAACGCATGTAATTGATTACTTCATTTTGATGGTGCTCATTTAGGCCCAACTCTGCCTAAAAGAGAGAGACGCAATTGTTAGTCTTGAAGATCTGACGAAGGAACCAACAATGAAAATATATAAGATATCCAGGTGTAGCGATTGCTAGATGTCCACCAAATTCTGTTCTTCCCTTCCTCCTGGGTAAAAGGCTGCCCAACTAGATGATACTTCCCAGCCCCACCTGCAGCCAGGTGTGGCCACATGACTACTGCTCAGTAATGGATGTGAGCAGAAGAGACATGGGCCATCTCCAAAGCCTGAGCCTTATGATGTGGGCATGTCTTTGTCACACCTATTTCTCTGGAGGGGCTGGGTGGACAGCAGGATGAAAGGGACCTGTATCCCTGACTGATTTTGTGGAGCAGCGCTGACCTACAGACCTCAGACGAGTAGTGAGATGGCTGTTAAGTGAGAGAAATATACTTCTGTATTCTTTAAGCCACTGGTTTTTTGGATATCTACTACACCAACTTAACCTTACCTTAGCTCATACAGCTTTAAAAAATGAATTTGGTTTTGAAATAGTAATTAATTGGGTCTTTATTTTAAACCAGATAAGAGCTTGACAACTATGAGCTAGAGATCAATGAAGTTCTTTTTCATTTTATAGTATGCTGAAAAGAAAAGGACATCATATAATTGAACATCTAATGCAGAGACTAAATGAGTCAGGAATGATCTTTATTTTAAGAATAATGATCTATCATATATCATAGCCTTCCTATGGGAGACTAAGGTTTAACTTCCAAGCCTCTTTTTCAGGCTTGTCACTATCGACACACAGGGCTGGGATGCCTCCAACACCAAGGGCCAACAATCAGCCATGATCTCCTTCCGCTCCCAAGTCGCTCGCGGTGGCTTTTCTGCATCCACACACCTTCTCTCTGCAGTCTCGATTTCCTTAGGACATACGTCTCTAAAGGCTAGGACCTTGCCCATCTGGTTCCCTGAGGTACCCCCATCCCCAGCACAGTGCATCCCAAGCAACAGACATGTGCCGACAAAACGCGTGCCAACAAATGAACTTCAAGGCGTTCCTCCTTTCGAAGGTCACTTCATCAGGCCTTAATCGGTTCTCTTTCAAATTCCTGGAGAACTTGATTAACCAAGTATTCTCCCCTCTCAACATTCTACAGGTTTCTTCTTCCTTCAGACTATAGGGAAGACTATATACATAAACCTTATTCATGCTTAACCCCCCCCCAAAAAAACCTCAAACCTGAGAATCCCTCTAGCTACCCTTGCATTTCTCCACACCCTTTCTACCCTTGCTATCCCCATGCTATCCCCTAGTCTTTAAACCCATACCTACTCAAATTGCTTTTGTAAAGCTCACCAGCAGCTTTTCTTTATTATTATGATCACCTGGGAGCTTTTATTTATTTGTAAATTTTTTGTTTTACATTTGAGTACAGCTGACCCACAATGTTACATTTATTTCACTGCTGATGTATTTCAGTGGCCCATTTCAATGGTGCCCCTGAAACTCTGGTTTCAGCCCTTTTTCTGAACACTGTGCACTGTTCTAAGTAGGGCTGCTATTTAAGCGGACATTCTATATCCGCTGGAAAGATGAATGGATATGTTTTAGCATACGGGACAGCTGGTCTTTTCTGAACAGGTCAAAATAAAAGAAGGATCACCCAAGTTTCTTGGGCTGTAAAGTGGATGGTGTGGACTCTTAAAGTCGCTCTCACATCCGAAAGCCGGATTCCATCATGTTCTCCCTCCACAACTCGTTATAATACATAACTTTTCATGCTGCGAAAGGGTGTGTGTGTAAAAAAAAAACACAAACTTGGGGAATTTTAGCAACAGAATGAAAAATCCTGCCCTGCGCCTTCTGCAGGCGGCCGTTCCCTCCAGCTCCCTCCACCAGCCACCTTCAAGGTGAGACTTGGGCCGGCCGGCCCAGACGGGAGCGAGGAATGTCACGACGCCGGGGACAGAGGCTGCTACTACGCCGGAGGGGCTACGGCCGAGGTTAACGGAATTTTGGGGGCCGGCCGGGAGGCCCAGGAGCGGGCTTAGCCCGGCTGCAGCCACGCCCTCCCTCGGCCCCATCTCGGCATCTCTTCCGCGCGCTGTGGCTCCCGGCCGGCTACTCACCATGGCGGCGGCGGCAGTCGCAGCCCAGAGGAGCGGGAGAGGCCAGGCCGAGCCCCGCCAAGCTGGGGTCGCCGAGGGTGGTTGGGCCGCAGAAGATGCGGAGGCAGGGCAACTTGTTTAGAAGCCTCCGGTTGCTAATGGGAACGGAGGCACGTGACCCGAAGTGATGCACTTTTATTGGTCCTCAAAATCACGCGACAGGAAGTGCAGTGTAACCGGCTGACCGCCGCATGCGCACTGCTTCCAGGGCCGGAAGTCCCGCCTATCCACGCCACGCCGACTTTGTGAGCAGGCCAGTGTTGCCAATGGTAACGGGAGGGGAGAGGCCGCCTGGACCCTCATGTTCAGAGGCGCTCTGGAGGATTGGAGTCAGGGTTGCCCGGAAGGGCTGTCCCTCCCTTCCCGGGCTGGGTGACGACGCCGGCTGTGGCTTGGGAGACCGACTTTTCAGTGGTCTCAGGGGCCTGGGCGTGGGCGGCCCGGACTGACTGCTCTTCTCTCCAGGAGTGCCTACTTGGCAGGATAGGCTGGCAGCTCCAGCGCTGCCAGGTGCCAGGATAGAGCTATGAATGGCTCTCTCCCCGCCCCGCTCATTTTTTTCCCTCTTTTAGTCCTGCTTTATCCTTAAAAATTAAACGCAAAAAGAGTTGGTGAAAGAGCAGTGAATTTCAAACTATTATGCCTGGAATCACCGGGCAAGCTTGCTGAACAAATGCTTCCCGGGGCCTCACCCCTCCAGAAATTCTGAATCAGGAAGTCTAGCTTGGGTGCTTGGAATCTGCAGTTTTTATCACACACCAGGAGCGATCGGGGACCACTCTTAAAGAAACACTGTCCTAAATCATCAGGGAAATGCAAATCAAACCACAATGAGATAACACCTTAAACCTGTCAAAAGGGCTAGACTCAGAAATAACAAGTGTTGGGGAAGGTGTGGAGAAAGAGAACCCTCCTGCACTGTTGATGAGAACATAAATTGGTACAGCCACAGTGAAAAACAGTATGAAGTTTACTTAAAAGTTAAGAACAGAACTATATGAGCCAGTAATTCCACTGCTGGGTATTTACCCAAAGAAAACGAAAACACTAATTGAGAAAGACATATGCATTCCTATGTTTACTGCAGCATTATTTACAACAGTCAAAATATAGAAGCAATCCAAGTGTCCCATCAATAGATGAATGGATAAAGAAGATGTGGTGTGTGTACACACACACACACACATACACACACACACACAATATGGAATATTATGCAACCATAAAAATGATAAGATTTTGCTACTTGGTACCACATGGATGGACTTAGAGGGTATTATGTATGCTAAGTGAAATAAGCCACAAGAGAAAGACAAATATTGCATGGTATTACTCAAATGTGGAATTAGGAAAAAAAAAGTCAAACTCATAGAAACAGAATAGAAAAGCGATTGCCAGGGGCTTGGAGGTGGGGGAAATAAGATGCTGGCAAAAAGGTACAAACTTTCATTTATAAAATGAGTAAGTTCCGAGGATCTCATGTATAACGTGACTGTAGTTGATAACACTGTATTGGGTGATTAAAATTTGTTGGGAGTAGAGTTTAAGTGTTCTCATTTAAAAAAAAAATGAAAAAAGTAAATATGTGAGGTGATGAGGGAAAGGCTGTGTTAATGAACTCAAAGAGGGGAATCTTTTTACAGTGTATATGCATATCCAATTATCATGTTGCACACATATTAGAATTTTCTTTGTCAATTTTATATCAAGAAAAGCAAGAAGGGAGGGAGGGAGGAAGGAAGGAGACTGTCCTAGAAGAGGCAAAGATACAGGATAAAACAGATTATTGCAAGTACCAGGGGCTTGGGGCTGGGTGGGTGAAAGCCATTGAGTGGGCTTGGGCGACTCACTGGGCGTTTCAGCAGGCTCCGAAGACAGAAGCATGAGCCAGACACACTGAGGAGGGAATGAATAAGCTAAAAAGTGAGCTTGGCATGGTAGACACTGAAATAGGAAGGAGCACAGAGTGGGGAGCTTCCTGAGAATCTGGGAGACTTAAAATTCAGGAGAGGCTATTTGGCATGGGTTGGTCCTGACTCAGGAATAGATAAGCCAACTTAGATCATGCTTTTGGGGTTTGTGTTGACTTTGGCCACTACACAGCGCAACTTAAAATGGGTCACAATGGGGACCTAAAAGTCTAGAAAGGATTTCACAGTCCCGGTTCTGCCTGCTTCATTTATGGATAGGGAGATTGAGAGCTGAGGCCACGTGTCTGGGTCCTCAGAGGGCTAGGTCGAAGCATCTGAAGTTGGAGTCCGTGATGAAACTAATACAAATATGTTTTCAGGAGAAAAACCAGAAAGTAGGTGTGAAATCTTCTGGTACAGGGGACATTAAATCATATTCTGGTTTCAAGAATTTCATTTTTCTTTTTTTTTTAATTTTTTTTTAAGATTTTATTTATTTATTTGAGAGAGAGAGAATGAGAGAGAGCACATGAGAGGGGGGAGGGTCAGAGGGAGAAGCAGACTCCCTGCCGAGCAGGGAGCCCGATGCGGGACTCGGTCCAGGGACTCCAGGATCATGACCTGAGCCGAAGGCAGTCGCTTAACCAACTGAGCCACCCAGGCGCTCCAAGAATTTCATTTTTCTTTTCATTTCTTGCCACCTTCATTTAATTCAACATAAACCATATACCACATTATTTATCAGGCTTAGGAGTTGTCCCAAGACGAAAGTTCAATGCTTTAAAAAATAAACTTGAAACTTCCATTGCTAGAACAAAGTGGTAGTAGATACATCCTGTGGAATTTATGAATGGATGATGTCTTTAGAAAAAGAGGCACAGCAATGAACACACGTTTATTAAGTTAAATGGCCAATACAGTACAATGGAAATAATCTAAATGGATAAGTTTCAATTCAGACAAACTAAGAGCTAGGAGGAAACAGTATTTTCAGATGCGGAATGACAGCTCAGAAAGGGAAAGGGTCTTGCCCAGTACAGAGGCAGCGGGGTCAGGTCTGGAATCCAAATCTCATGATCACTGGTGAGAGTTTCTCAACCATTTAATTCTACCCAAATATAGGTGCCCTGGCTTTCTCTTTCAGTTTTACCCCCACCTCTGTGAACGTACGGCACCTTACCTTCTGCTTAGGGGAGCTTAAGAGTGTCCTGTGGCGGTTGAAAAGCAGGGGACAAAGGGGTAAATTTCCAGTTTGCTTGAGGCTTGGCAAAGTCTTGGGGGCACAGTCAGGAATCCTTCTCTTAAATGATCAAGGGATGATATGCATGTAGTTGCCCATGGAAGGACCTTGAGTCCGAGGGTCAAGAAGAACAGCGGGCCGGGTGCCCCTGCGTGTAACCTGGAGCAGCCTCAGGCATGGAAGGATGTTCTAGAGGTACCGGCTTGGCTGCCCAGCTTCACCATTGCCTCCCAGTGGCATCTGGGCAGAATTTCTGCCTCCCTGCAAGGCCTATACGTCAGGGTCTCAATACCCATCCCCCGCAACATGACCCCCTCCAAGCTCAGTTAAATGTCCACTTTATCATGCCATCTCTCACATTTCTGTTGAGTGTTTGTTGAATTTGATAATGGTTGCCATCTATGGACTAGGCATACTCCAGGGCAGTAGTTCATCCTCACCATCTCTGGCTCTTTCTTACCACAGTGGACATTCATGAGTTCACATAGAGGGAAGGTCACTTTACTGGGTGCCGTGGATGCAAGATAGTGAGTTTCATAACCACTCGTATGACATTTAGGTGAAGTTGTTCATCAGTTTGCATCTCGAAGGAAACCTAAGTGTATTTTCCCGCAGGCAAACTCCTATCTATGCTTACTAAGTGTTATTAATGCCGGGGACAAAAAGAGTGGGTAGATAATGCAAATATGTCATTCGTGAGTATGTTTGTGGCTTGGGGATTTTTCAGGTTGCTCTGCAAAGCTGTATCAGGTAGTTGTTTTAATTTAAAATTCCATTTTAACCTAAAATCTTCTGAACCAAGGGGGTTATAATAATCACGGTTAGCCCATCTACCCAGCTGGGTTGATTGTTGTTACATAAGCTGTCTAAATAGTGTCAGCAAATATGAACATGTATTTTTGGCCTTCAACTGATGAATTTGGCTCACGAAGACGCTGAACTTGTGCTTCAGGTTGTTTACTAGCCTGGGTTGATTACCAAGGCAAACAGTACGAACTGTGGGGGAGACAGCTCCACCCTACCTTAATAGCAAGCTTCTTAGTCTAACACTTTAAAAAAAAAATTGCTGTGACCATTTTAGAAGTGTGTGTGTGTGTGTGTAAATTTGGAAGGAGTAGATGGGAGGCACACAACGGAGGCCATTATATACTTTTTAGCATAGTTCAAGATAAATAAAACGAAGACCAACTCTGTCTCTTCAGATGATTTGGAAATGAGACTCTTGTGAGTTCATAGGTTACCAGTCCTAACACGGGCACCACCAATTTCAGGGTGTTTGCAACCCACACTAGGCAAAAGGAGGAATGGGAAGTTCATTATGCTCTTTTTAGCGGTGTCGACAGATTCACTCGATCTGCCACTATTTACAGAGCCCCTCCCTTGTATGTGCAAGTTGCTGTGGTTGTGATAGAATCTGAGAAGAGATATGGGGGATTCAGGAGGCCCCAGCTTTCCCTACTCTATAGGGCTTTGGTTAAGGTCTGGATGGGGAAGGGGGGCACCAAATAACAGAGAAAGGGATTTAGTAAAAAAATGGTGCAGGTGGTACACAGAAAAGACAAAAATCTTAAAGGTGATGTGGGGAAGAGGAAAGTTGGAGAAACACTGAACTAGTGGGGAATGGCTCGGGGAAAATCATTGTGGGGGATTCTCTTGAGTCTTTGGAGTATGGCTTCTGGCGTGTAATACCCCCAGGGTCCTCTCCGATTTCCCCAGTCCTACCTGGTTACAACCAGGAAAGTAGCCAAGACTTTAAAGAAGGGAAGAAGCCAGGATTGAAAGAGTCTTTACAGGAACTATGGCAGCTGAGTGGGTCTCTGGTGGGCAAGAGATTACTTTCGGTTCTTCTGTTGTTTACTCCCTCAGTGGCTTGGTTTCAGAATGCTCCAGTGACCAGCAGGGTATTGGCGGATGCTGACAAATTCGCTCAGTGAAATCACTATCACATGCATTAAAAGAGGTCAGGCAAGGAAGTGGTTCACCATAAAATACTACAAATCCCTTTAAGATTATGTAGATGACAGCAATTTCTTGGCTCAAATGATTAGATCTGTTTCAGTGATTATCTCCACATATTAAAACACCCCAAAGGAAACAAACACCCGACCCATCAAAAAGTGAAGTCTAAAAGGGTTAGGGATCGGTGGTGGGCAATGCCTTCTTGTGAAGTACGAGAAAAAGTGATTGTAAATATGGGAATATGCCCCAAATCCTTATTCCACACCCTCACACGTACATAGCCGTTTGTGTTAGATCTACAGGCTCAGGCCTTATCTCCAGGGATTGTTCCTGGAAACCTGGGGAATACACTGTGGGGAAGGGAACCGTGAGCAAGATGGGGTTTGCCCCTTTCAAGTACAGGTGGGGAGGAAACGTGGGGGTAGGGGCAGCTTTATAAAATCGTCCGCATGTGCGCCTGGGTGATGCAGTCCTTAAGCGTCTGCCTTCGGCTCAGGTCATGATCCCAGGGTCCTGGGATCGAGCCCCGCATCGGGCTCCCTGCTCAGCGGGAAGCCTGCTTCTCCCTCTCCCGCTCCCTCTGCTTGTGTTCCCTCTCTCGCTGTGTCTCTCTCTGTCAAATAAATAAATAAAATCTTTAAAAAAATAAAATAAAATCATCCACAAACAGACCTGTGGGGGGTACCTTTGAACATCTAACACACGTAGGCTCGATACCTTTATGATTAGATTAGCAATAAAAAGGTCCCCAATTGTTCTTACCTGACAAAATCTGGTCTTGTTTAAAAAAATCTGCTCTTGGGGCACCTGGGTGGCTCAGCGGTTAAGCGTCTGCCTTCGGCTCAGGTCACGATCCCAGGGTCCTGGGATCGAGCCCCACATCGGGCCCCCTGCTCAGCCAGGAGCCTGCTTCTCCCTCTCCTGCTCCCCCTGCTTGTATTCCCTCTCTAGCTGTCTCTCTCTCTGTGTCAAATAAATAAAATCTTTAAAAAAAAAAACAAAACTGCTCTTGTAAAAAAAAAAAAATCTAGTCTTATTTGACTCTGTCAAATAAATAAATAAAATCTTAAAAAAAAAAACTGCAATATTTCATTGACTCCTCAAAATAACCCCATGAGATAAATACTACGGTTACTCTCATTCTTGAAGGGACAAAAGAGAGGCTTAGGGAGTATAGATAACTTTTGCAAGGTTATGGGGCTGGTTGACCCACCTGTGCTTTTCTTCTGCCCTGTCATCCCTTCTCCTTGACTTGCTTCTCTCGGTCCCAGCTCTGAAGATCCATGTCATCACTCGAGCCTGAGAAGTTTCTATTTCTTATCAGTTGACTCACTGTTAACAACACCAACCCAAGGGATTCCAACATGAAATTCATCTAGTCACATAGTGACTCCCCGCACTGCCCACCCCCCAACAATGTCCTCTGGGAAATATAGCTGCTTAGACATTTTGGGTCAACTCCCATCCCTCTTCACCCAAGGGGCTGTCCCTTAAAGTTTTCCTCATCCTCAAATATTCTTCCGTCTCTCTCTCTTCAGTCCCAACAGATGATTTCCCCTCCTGCTTTTCTAGAAGGGTAAGCTCCCCTGATGTCTCTGCATTGCTGTTCCAAGTGAGTTCCTTCATGGATAAGTGAGGAACGACTTCAGGATTATTAACACTCAGTATTGCCTAGGGCACGAGGAAAAAAAAAACTTTGGTAGGAGGATGAAGTAGTATGGCTTTTTTTTTTTTTTGGAGGGCAAACTGGAAATTAGTATCAAAACCGAAAATGCACACGCCCTTTGACCCAGTGATTTGCCTTCACTTCTAAGTATTTAAGAAAAAACAAGAGCACAAAGATGTGTGTACAGAGATGTTTACTGTGGTTTTGATGTGGTAACAATCTTGAGGTAGGTGTGAATGTTTCTCTTTTGGCCCAATGACCAAATAAATGATGCTGTAGGAAAGTGGGACTTTCTGCGGCTGTCACAAAGTAGGAGGAAGAACCCACACCCACTGGCATGGAGAGAGATCCACAATACACAATGAAATGAAGAAAATTGAGCCGGAGAAGGGTAGTCACGGGGGGAGCCCACTTGCTTGCGAATGCACAGACAGACAAATTCAGAAAGATTAAGTGATACCCTCTTTATGCTTGAATCTGGGCAGGGTGATAGAATGATGGGGAGAGGGTGGTTGACCTCTGCTTGATATACGCCTGTAATTTGGATTTTGTGATTACGTGGGCCTTACTTTAATAATTCAATGATCTAAAGAGAAAATAAAAATCACAGCCTTTGCCACATTGCCATTGTCTTAGCGCTCACCACAACCAAGGCACCTTCCTTCAAAGGGCCAGGCCTCATTCCTGTTTCCTTTCTCAGCAATTTCAGGTCGGAAATTTCAGGTCACCAAGGGCCCTAGATAGAGACCACCCAAAGGAACATGCTCTTTCCTTTTTATTCTTCGCTCCAAATGCTACTGCTAATGTTCAGATGTTTTCTCTTTGGTTGGAGCCCTCTGCTTGTGAGCTTTCTTACCTCCTTTCCACATGGCCACCGCCAAGCAGTTCCAGGGTCTCCCACGATGGAGGTGGGGTGGTTGGGGCCAACGGGAGGACTCTACTTGCCCTGGATGGATTGTTGCATAACCTTGTTCCTGACCTCTCTGAGGAGGAATGTCAAATTCCTGTCTGATTTGAATGAGGTTCAGCGGGCAGGTCCCATTTAGATATTTTATAGCAAAATTAAACAGGAAGCTGGCATATATCTTTGGATACAAAGATATACCCTACTTTATTATAATATGATATAATATAATATAATATAATATAATATTATAGAATATAGAATATTATAAGCATTAGTGTCTTTTTTGTCTTTTTTTTACTTAGTGTCTTTTTTTTTTTACTGCCTTACGGGGAATATCTTTTATGGGAAAGGTGTATTTCAGTTTTGGTGTGACTTACTTTGAGAACAATGATTATCAATCATGGTTTATTATTGTCAGCCTTTTGCCAGAAACAGAAGACAAACTTATTAGATGCATGGCAAGTATCACAGGGGCCACACAGATAATCTAAGCTCTCCTCCTATCTTCTAGAACACCCCTGTACTTCTTCTCCTGGCCTCACTGATTCTCGGAGGAACTCCTGTCCAAGGCTAACTAGGATCCCGTTCTTGTGGCCCCGGCCAACCCCTTCTACTTCCCCCAGGAGACCCAGCTCCATCAATGATCCCTTCAGATTTTTTTGGTAAGCGCCTATACCTTCATTCTCTTCCTCTCTCTTTGACCCTTCCTCTGTTGAAAATCAGGCTCGCATCTCCTCCCTGTTAAAAAGAAACCAAAACAATGACAACCGCAAACCCACCCCTTCCTTCGTTCAAACTTTTCTATCCTTGGCTGCCCTAACTTGTTCCTTCTGCTTATTGCGGAGCCCCTGCAGCGGGGCCTCCCTGCTGACTGTGCACACCTCACCTGTCAGTCACCCCTCCCTCCTGGACACAGACTTCCCCCCCAGCCCTCAAATGATCCCCTCCTTCTTGAAATGGATGCTTCATCTGGCAGCTTTGAGCACTTGGCAGTGAAACCATCTCCTCCTCCTTGAACCCTTCCCTTGGCTTACCCTGCTCTCTCTTTCCTGTTCCTCCTCGCTCGCCTGGTTGGCTCCTCCTCTGCTCGCCTCTGACTAGTGGTGTCCCGTGGACGTCTGTCCTCAGCGGCTCCGTCTGCCCACTGTACCCTCCTTGTCTGTGTCATTCCACTCCCTCTCCGGGTTTCATCCATCATATCAGAGGGTGACCATCAAACCTTCCTCGTCAGACCCTGCTTGTCACTTGCATCCTCAGCTCATAGTTCCGGGAGCTGGCAGCCTTCAAAGCGACAGGTGAACGACATGATACACCTGCTTACATTTTTACCTCGTGCCATGGAGAGAACTTTCTAATATCCCTAATATCTTTTCTATCCTTTGTTAAAATCCCCATCGCACGCCATATTTTGTAAACTCTACCCGCGTGCTACATATACACCATAGAAACAAAACCTTTTTTTTTTAAAGCCCCCTCAATGAAAAAGAAATCAAAATCTTGAGAGAATGAGGAGGTATAGACACTATTTCTTTGAAAGAACCTTTGTTTAGATCCAAAGGAAAAGGCTAAGGAACTTTGTTAAATCTGGACTCCTGTTTTATCTCATCATCAAAAGGGTGAGTCAGTCTTTACTCAAAGGGCAAAGAGTGTTCTTGTAACGCTATCATTAAAAAAAAAAATCTAAGGGGCGCCTGGGTGGCTCAGTCGTTGAGCGTCTGCCGTCGGCTCAGGTCATGATCCCAGGGTCCTGGGATCGAGCCCTGCATGGGGCTCCCTGCTCGGCGGGAAGCCTGCTTCTCCCTCTCCCATTCCTCCTGCTTGTGTTCCCTCTCTTGCTGTGTCTCTCTCTGTCAAATAAATAAATAAAATCTTTAAAAAAAAATCTAAGAATTGTTGATTTGAGCCTTGAGGTTGAATATGGTTTTTTATGGGATTTTTACTATAGACATCGATGTTTGTTCACTTCAAGTTGTAAACTGTGGTTTTCAGACGAGGTTGATTGACTTCATCATCACTGAGATGAACCCACTGGTGACGAACAATGAGCCTCCAGGAAGCTCTCTGAGAAATAGGGACACAGGTAGAAATATTGTTCCTCGTGAAGATTATTCCCAGGGACAAATAAACAGGGCTCTAATTGAAAGACAAAATGAAAGACAAAATGCAGGATCTTGCTTCTTTGGACAGTGCAAGTTGACAATTCAACGTGCAGGGCAGAAATGAGAACTGGTCTCTTCCTGTATGCTATTTTTCTAAATTTTTATTTAAGTTCCAGTTAGTTAACTTTCAGTGTAATATTAGTTTCAGGTGTCTTCCTGCATTTTAGAAGAATATGCTGAAAGAATTTTTCATTTTGTAATTAACCTTCAAGTCGGGTCTAAATTTTTTTTACTCTGCTCACACCTATCAGAAGGACGTGTGACCCAGGCCCCCGGTTTATGCGGATACTTTTATCTTGCACTGACAAAAGACACCACAGGGCTAAGTTCTCATTTGCAAATGGAAAAAAGTAACGAATGGATGAATGTGGATTTTTCACAGAACATTACGTGGAATACTTATTAAATAGTGTGCAGGATTGATATAAAATTCCTTTTTGATAAATAAGAATTTGGGAAAGAATAAAATCTTGCCATTTGCAATGATGTGGGTGGGGCTAGAGAGTATAATGCTAAGGGAAGAAGGACAAATACCATATGATTTCACTCATATGTGGAGTTTAAGAAACAAACAGATGAGCGTGGCTGAGGTAGTGGTGAAGAGAGGCAAACCGTGATACAGGCTCTTTACCATAGAGAACAAACTGAGGGTTGCTGGAAGGGGAGGTGGGTGGGGGGTGGGCTAAGTGGGTGATGGGCTTTAAAGAGGGCACTTGTGATGAGCACTGAGTGTTGTATGAAAATAATGAATCACTAAATTCTGCACCTGAAACTAATATTACACTGTATGTTACCTAAGTGGAATTGAAATAAAAGCTTGAAAAAAGAAAAAAGGAAACTTGAAATGAAATGACATTAATTGCATATTAATCAGAGAATATGGTGCTAAGAGTCTCTAAGGATCACGGCATGATGAACAAACACTGTTATTTTAGAGGGAGAAAATAGAGATTTAATGTAGATTTAAAAATTTGCACCTACAAATAATAATATTTGAGAAATTATACCAAGAGAATGAAAGAAGAGTGTGTGTCCATAAGTGTGTGTATGCATGTATGTGTGTGCATACATATGTGTATGTGTTGTTATGTGAGTGTTGTGTGTGTGTATATGTGTGTCCCTATATATGTGTGTATGTGTTATGCATGGATGTGTGTGTGTGTGTGTGTGTTGCGTATAGGTGTGTGTGTATGCATGCATATGTGAATATGTGTGTATGCATGTGCACGAGTGTATTGGTGTGTGTGTGTTGTGTGTGTGTGTGTGTGTGTGTATGTGTTAGTGGGGAAGAGCAGAAGGGAAAAGGAAAGGACTTTGGAACCCTAAAATAAATCAGATGGTGGATGAGCATTTATCACAAGCTAATCTTAATACATGCTTTTTGTAGGTGATGAACATAGTAGCATCAGCGAACGTGAATAATCTACTTTTCTGGTAATAGAGTTGTGGAGTTCTCTTTGGCTGGCAAACGTTTTCTTTGCCTCAAATTAATCTTTTATTATTTTAAATTTTGGCAACATCCTCAGGCCAGGCTCCTATTCTGTAAAAAACCACTGTGTGACATTCAAAGCAAGTGGAACTCATGAGCAATGTTGGAAATGGACCACAACGGCCAGACGCAGCTCCCGGGGGCGGGGGAGCCGGCCGCGGGGTGCAGGGAAGCCTGAGTTTTCATGGGTTCTCATAAATGCCGGCACAACAAGGAGACTCAGCTCAAGGGGTTCGCATACTAGCTCTGAAGTAGGGGAGCTAGTTAACCACATGCAAACCAGTTTCATCTTTTCCCAACTTCATGTTAAAAATCACCTTTTATTCTGCTGCTGGGACAGATTTTCAACTTAAATCTCTCCACTGATTTCTGATCCAGTCCATTGTCAACTGTTTCTCTGTTCATCTCTCCTTTGGATGGATTTCTTCCGGGTCTTTTACTGGGGATTATTTTTAGAGAGAAAAGTAACTCTCTTTAGCACTGGGTCCAAGCACACTGGCCTTGCAGGAAGGTGCTGAGGCTGGAGAGGCCGACACCCCTTCTGGGAAACCAGAGAGGACCCAAGGGGAGCATTTATTCCAAACCACTTAATCTCAATACAGATACCGCTTGTGGGTATTACAGTTATTTTGAAAGAATGCAAAAAAGCAAAAAGGAAAAAAAAACACCCTTCAGAGATCAAACTTTCAGAGGGCAAAAGTTCAAGGGAGGGTTTATTTTTAATGTTAAAAGGGAAGACGGATCATGAGTGAATTTGAGAGCACTGATAAAAATGTGAAAGCTCAGAAAGCCCAGAAGTGCCTTTTGGTTTGCTACGTGTTTGTTTCTTCCGAGCCAGAAGCTAGTTTAATGTATCTGCTTGATTCCTAAAAGGTTTTTCTAACTGGCTGCTAGTCTCAGATAAAAACCATATACTACAACTTCAGGAGCTTGTGTGTGTGTGTGTGTGTGTGTGTGTGTGTGATGCCCGTTTCTTTGTAGATACAAGGAACAGAATCACAAATGGTAAGACCCTGGGTGAGACCATAACCTAACACGATTGGCACTTTATGACAATCTAAAGCAAATAACTGATTTGAGGTCCACCACTTTCTTAGGCTTCCCCGATTATCCCTCTCAGCGTTAACTAACTGGAAGGATTTATTCACCCCTTACCTAAGAAAGACATGTCCTTACAGAAGCGGAAAGCTGCGAGGGACATTCATGTCATTTATTATGAACCTGATCATCGGTGTTTTATGAAGCTCATTTTTTATGAGAATATAAAAATGATATATGGCCAGCTATGGACTTTTGGAAGCCAAGTTCATTTATCTGTTCACCATATGTATATTGAGACCCAATATATATGTCAGGCACACCGTAGGCTCTGGGGTCACAATAGTAAGGAAAACAAACACGGTCTCTGCTCCTGGGAGGTAAAGTGGGTCTTAACGCCATGTGAATTGGTTCTAAGGTTTTGCTCTTCCGTTGGAGAAACTTGCAGCTTAATCGCAGGCTCTGCTGCCTCCATTCGGAACTGCTAGGGATGTGAGCAACACCCCGGGAGATGGTCTCAGCCTGTGCTGAAGGGGACCAAAGCATGGCCATGCACAAAGTGAGGCGCTAAGATGCTTGACTTCTTTTTGGGTGACTCTGCTCCCCAGGGAAGGGACCAGGAGTGACCCAGGACAAAATGCAAAGGCAGACCTGTGAGACCATGCCGGCCATTGAGGAGAGAGGGTTTCCACAATACACCCTCCTCCACAGTTATTTTAACAACAACAACAACCGTGCTTGGTCCCCTCATTGTTTCTTCTGCAAACTGTGGTGGGGAAACCATGACTTGGTGAGGGTGGGCTCTGATCCTTGTTTCTACCATCTGTTAGGTGAGAAAGAAAGAGCCTAGACTGGGTGTAGGTAAGAAAAAGAATTTGGTGGCTCCTGTGGTTTGGAAGCATCTGAAAATATAGGTCAGTCAACTAGCTCTTGAATATGAGTGTCTCTGAGCTGTATTAGTAATGACAACACGTCTAAGTGAACATAACATGTATAAGCTTGCAGCCCTCCTTTGGGTACACATTTGGAACTCTCCCATATCTTGAAGAGGAGGAGAAAGCATGCATGTGAATAAAAATGATAACAATAATTTATTAGATTAGCTTGCCACTGTTCTCTTAGAAAGTAGCGCTTCCTCTTTCCAGAATATGTGAAGGTTATATTTGGAATATGTGAAGGTTATATTTGGAACCACCCTTGTTTTGAAACTTTGCTTTAAATTAAACTTAGTCTGGGCTGGGTTGGGTTCTGGTGAGAATAGTCTTATCACAGGAGCCAAGAATAGTTCAATAAAAACATACCCAGTGAATATATGAAAATTCGTGAATCCATAATGATACTCAGGAGAAAGCCAGAAGAAACTCATCTGAGGCAGCGAGTACCGACTCCTTATTTGGAAACTATGTGATTAAAGGGGAAATACATTTAATGTCTTTCCAGTGGGAACTATATGTCAGGGTAACCAAATAGCTCCCGTTGACAAGATACAACTATTTTACATAAGGATGCTAGCTAGATGTCGAAGGATAGGCTTAGAAAATCATAATCTTGCCATTCCCATGAGAATGTAGATCCAAGAAAGGACTATCAGCTTGTGTGAAGGACATGAGGTGGGTAGTTGACGGGACCTGGGCATTTACATGGATCCAAAGTAACACCACAACAATGCGGTTCTGGTCATCAGGAGAAAAAGATAATTGTACAACGGATGGCTCAGACTGCCATCACCCTAACTAATGGTTAATCTAGCATCAGAAATGGTGGGACGACCAGATAGTACCCATTCTCCTGGTATCATGGTTTCTGGGGTCACAGAATCCCCTGGGATGCAGTCTAGCCAACGGTATTTACTTGGGTTCTAGTAATCCTATAAATGTAACTTCTGGGAAATACAGAAGAGAGAAGAAGAAGCTAAATGACACCACAGGTTAAGCAAGCGGGGGTGGGGGGTTCTCTAGGCCGGCCCACTGGCTGTAGTAAGAGTCCATGAAGAAAGAGACTAGTGTCTAGATTAAACGACACTGAGGACATACAGCAACCAGGTGGAATGCGTGGTTTGGGACTGGTTCCTGGTATGAACAAAAAGGCTGTGAAAGGCATTTAGGGGGACATTTGGGGAATTTGAATATATATCGGCTATTAGAGTATGATTATTAATTTTAGGTGTGATAGTGTCATTTTTTTTGTTACATAGGCCAGTGTTACTAATTGATTAGAAATGCATTTTGAAATATTTAGGAGGTCATGTCATGATGTCTCTAATTTATTCTTTTTTTTTTTTTTTTTAATATTTTTTATTTATTTATTTGACGGAGACAGCGAGAGCAGGAACACAAGCAGGGGGAGCGGGAGAGGGAGAAACAGGCTTCCCGCCGAGCAGGGAGCCTGATACGGGGCTCGATCCCAGGACCCTGGGACCAGGACCTGAGCTGAAGGCAGACACTTAAAGACTGAGCCACCCAGGTGCCCCGTCTCTAATTTATTCTTTACACACACACTGTTTGTCCTATGCATACACAGACTTGGAACCAACCACACTCCTTAGAGACTGGCAAGTAATGTGTAATTATAAGTTGCTATCAAATAACGAGTAAAAAAATGTTACAACATTTTCTAAAGATGGAAGTCTTTAAAGTGAGTAACACGAAAAAGAATGACATGAATATTTATTCAACATAATGAGGAAGGCATAATCATGAGAAGATAAGTAAAATAAAAAAAAATTCAAGACCTGATAACTAATTTTTGGTGTTGCCACCAGAACCTAATTTCCATGGGGGGCAATTAAGGATTTTTTTTTTTTAAGATTCTATTTATTTATTAGAGAGAGAGAATGAGAGAGAGAGAGAGAGAGCATGAGAGGGGGGAGAGTCAGAGGGAGAAGCAGACTCCCCGCCGAGCAGGGAGCCCAATGTGGGACTTGATCCCAGGACTCCAGGATCATGACCTGAGCCGAAGGCAGTCGCCTAACCAACTGAGCCACCCAGGCGCCCCAATTAAGGATTTTTATACTTGTATTCACTTAGTGCAACTCAAAATCTTCCTCTGCTAGTGAAAATTGATCAGCGGTAAGGGGATGGTTAGGTAAATTACAGCATGCCCATGTTGGAAATACTGTGAAGTCATTAACAATTACGATCTGGATTTAATTTAACGCTTGGAATTCTATTTAATAACATGAACACATGCTTAGAATACAATGGGAAGTGGAGGAGTTACCACTCTCTTAATGTCGTCCTGGTCCGATCATGACTGTCGCGGGAAAATAGGGGAAAAAACCCCAGTACAAACTTTAGAGCGCTCACCAGGCATGGATTACACTGTTGTCTGTTTCAAGCAAGAGCGAGGTGTCTCACCACATTGGGCAGAAGTGTTACATTTGCTGTCATGAGAAAAAGAACCCCCTAATTTTACTCATCTCCAAAACTGAAAGTTGAAGAGTTGAAGCCCTTTTGCCCTTCAGAACAACTAAACTCAAGAGAGCCTCCTCGGGAGGCCCAGGACCAGATGGCTGACTGGGAAAGACGAATCTGCCTGGACAAACCCGGGAGAGGGAGACGCATAACACATGGCAGAGCTGTTTAAACATATGGTCAACCATTGCGCTGTCCCCGAACATTCTCTCACTCTCCAGGAGGGTGGCCGAGCTTGTGGTGCTGCCAGGAAGGAGATCGGGATCAACCACGAGAAATGGACTCCATTCTCATGGGCCGCCTTCCCTCTGTTGGGAGAAGAAACAGTGTCACGTTCATCTACAATGTTGAGGAGACCTGCCTCGTTCGTTTGTGGGATGGGGAAATAAAAGTCTAACGCTGTGAAACAACCCCTACCAATCCCGATTATTGAAGTAGGATTCTCAGCAACAATTCGCAAGGTTGAGGTAGAGCTCTGTGCATTGGTGAGGACAGATCTCTAGGCTTCCCTGTGCACCGATCGGGTGAAGCCGGAGCCAGGGGGACAGAGCTCACAGATTCTCACTTACACACCCACATGCACGTACAAAGAAAAGCCTCTGGATGAACGCACACCAAAATTGTAATAATAAATATGTATGAGGAACTAGGAAAGGAATGGAAGAAAAGGGAACTTCACCTTCCCTTACTCTCTATATTTTGGAATTAAAATATTTTTTTTTCTTTCTACAGCCACCGATATTTACTTACTTCTTGTGTGCTTTTTAAAAAGAAGCAAAGATGAACTCACATGTCCCTGGTAGAAATGTAAAAATGATACAGTCACTTGAAAACGGTTTGGCAGTTCCTCAAAAATGAAACATAGAGTTACCATGTGACCCAGCCATGTTACTCTGAGGTGTTCACCCAAGAGGAAAAGAGATCTATGTCGGCAGAAAGACACGCATGTGTATAGAAGCCTATTTGTAATAGAAAATGGAAGCCACCAAAATGTCCCCCGACTGCTGAATGGATTAGCAGATGGGGATGACACGTAACTGAAGGCTGTTCAACAATTGACACACACAGCAACTTGGATTGATCTCAAAATCATGACCCTCAGTCAAAGAAGCCAGACGAAAAAGAGTCCATGCCATGGATTTCAACTGATAGAAAATTCTAGAAATGCAAACCAGACCCTGGTGACAGAAAGCAGATGGGTGGTTGAATGGGGAGGGGGCAGTGATGTGGGGTGACAGGAAGGAATTAATTCCAAAAGAGCACAAGGGAAGTGCTGGATATGCTTGCACCCTGCACTGGGCTGATGGTCTCACTGGTATAGCTACACCAACATTTATCCAACTGTACAATTTAAATAGGCATGGTTGATTATGTGCCAATTATACCAATGAATCTGTAAAAAAAAAAAAAAGTCATGCATGTTTAATATAAGAAATTTGGAAATAACCTAAGAATGAAGAAGAAGAAGAAATAGTACTCTTACTCCCTTGAGAAGACAACAGCTGACATGTGGGGCTTTTCCATACCCACCAGACTGTAAGCCCCACGAGGACAAGTCACCGGCTGGATTGCCAGGACTATGCTGGAAGAGCGAGTGTTTGACAACTATTTTGAATAAATAAGTGAACGGGTAAAAAACTTACTCTATTGCATATGATCTCCTTAGAACTTTTTCACGTCACTGAAAATTCTTTGAAAATATCTTTGTGGCTCCACGCCCTCCCACTGTCTGGATATATATTAATTTTGGACTTGGGTAGTTTACCATGTTTCAGTATAACCAGTTGTGCGCTGTGATGTTCAACTCTGTGTGCACCTGCTCGGGTATATCATGGAAGGCCCGTCTCTAGCGCAGCCAATTCCCAAACCATGAATGGACCCAATGAAGTGGGCCAAAGGCTCAATTTTACGTGGCACAAATAAAAGTTAAGACAGTTACAGTCCCCATCTTTTAAATTCATTTGTTGAAGAACTTCTTCCTTCAGTTTCCTCTTCTGCAAAATGGGAGTATAATGGTCTCTACCTCTCGAGTGTGAAAGGCGTGCGTGCCAAGCCAGTGTGTAGGACAGCGCCGGCACTTAAGGGTCATTCTTGTGCCAGAATTGTCCATGGTACCCTCTCGGTTCCCTCAATTCAAATTCTTTTTCTTGGGATCTGCCAGCCTAAAAGCATCTGTCAGCCTGGCTTGAAGAATCTTTTGGGTAGGTTGGAATTAAATAATCCAGCCCTGCGGTTCACATTGTTTCCATTTAGCACCACTTTAGAATACTCATTTTAGCCAAAGATAAACATTGGCCCCAGTGGGATTCCAAGTTCTAGATCTAGATAGCTCTGGTGATCAGAAGGATTCGGTGAAGCGATTTTCTTTCGAGTGGAATTCCCCAGCTTTCTGCTGAATTTCATGGCTAGGTGATTCTTGGTTGAAACCAGCAGCTTCATAGAGTCATGGTAGCAAACGGTAAATCATTCTGGGTTTCTCAAGCTCTGTAAACCTTAGAAAACCAGGTGACTCCTGACAGAGCTGTTTGATTTAATAGTTTTGGAGTGGATTTTTAGTCAACCGCTGGCTCCAGATCCCCAGCTATGAGCAGAAATCTTTAGTGAGCTAAACACGCACACACAAACAAGGTTCTTGTTCCTTTAGATTAACGCAGAGAAGAGGAATATATAAATATATATTGACTCAGAATATCTGCAAATATATTTTTATTTAAACAATCACCTCCCATTTTATAGCTAAGGACACTGAAGCTTAATGAAATCGAGTGACTTGTTCAAACTGCCCTTAGTAAGTGTCCAGAGGGAGGAAATCCAGCTCTCTCTGAATCCAAAGTAAGTATATAATTTACATCATATAAAGTAACAACAGTCAACATTTTCCTCGCACACCACAGTTTGCAAAACCCTTTGGGGACATTGTCTGTTTGGGCCCTGATAGCTGTGCTCTGCCAGGGGGCTGCTATGATACAGAGCTTCTCTCTACATCTCCCGAAATTAGAAATAAGACTGTTCTCTGACTTCGTGCTACTCAAAGTGTGGTTCTGGTCCTGCAGCACGGACACTATAGAAGCTTGTTAGAAATGCAGGCTCTCGGGCTCCATCCAGATCTGCCAAGTCAGAATCTGTATTTTAACAAGATCCCCAGGGGACTTGTAGGCACATTACAGTTTGAAAAGCCACCAAAGGTCTGCATCTTGGCCGGAGCAGAGATACCCAGAGTCACTAAGGCAGAGGGTCCCCCAGCCTGGAAGGTCTTGTGTGACACTGGTTGAAACGTTAAAGAAAGCACGTGTGCATTGAATCGGGCTGGTCAGGCAGGGAGGACTAGAAAGGGATGCCACAGAGGTGACCACTGACAGGCCAACCCAGCTGTGCTCACGGATGGAGGCTTCAAGCTAACGGTCAGGGGCAAGGTCAGTCCTGCCGTGCGAAGGATGCATCAGGCATCCAAGCCTGCTGACACCACACCTTCGTCATGCAGACCTTGGGATCATAGGATAGGCAGATTCTAATCCATTTTTATTGTTCCAGCTTCATGAAGACCTTCCTAGAAGACAGGGCAAAGAAGATGCCATGTCTGCCAGATATCAGTCTAAAGCTCCTCTTTGTTTACAAATCACATTTGCTTACTCTTTTGTGTCTCTCTTGGAGGGCATTTCCCATGTCTCAAGTGATGCATGAGTGGTTGGATGTCACCCTGAGCCCACGAGTTCTGTCCTCCCCTACCTGGGATGGAACACAGCCGCAAGAGGGAGCGGACCTCCTGTGGTTCACCTCTCATTTTTAAGGGAATGTGGCCAACTCTGAGCTTACGATTGCTCACATCATTCATGAGCCCCTCCGTTGTGGAAGGTGGCGGGAAGCCATGTGGGTCATGTCTGGAGGTGGCTTGGATACTGCCCTGGTAGGAAATGAAGATCCCAAGATGGGTCTCTCTTTGGTGCCTTAAAATCCCCATCTCATTGAAATAAAAGGAATTCAGATATGTCAGAGACAGAGAGGGGAGGTCATTCCAAAGTCTGGTAGAACCAAAGCTGACATTTAAATCATCTTCTTACCTCTTGTCTAAAACCATTTCCTCCAGGCTTCTCATTTGGCTTCCCCAGTGGGTCTGCTTGAGGAGAGCGCTTATGCCAACCAACATACTCAAGACACGTGGTTTTACATCTTCCTCCAAATCTCCACGTCTTTCCATGAGCCTCATTAAATGGGACACACATTAGAAAGCTGTATTGAAGATGTTCTGGAGACTACTTCTGCCAGACCAGCCGCTGCCTAGGACTACCATTATCGCCCCAGGGCCGGCTCTGCAGCTCAGGCTGGTGGGAGGGATGGGCTAGAATGTTACAACGATGCTCATGAGGCCACATGGGGAGCCATGTGGTTTGGGGTCAGGAAACCAGGTGCCTGCTGTCAGGCTACACCCACCAACTTATTCACTACCAAGTCAGGTGCCTCTTCATTTTGGCAGCTCAGAAATTACGAGCCGACAATCAGGTGGCACGGAAATCTGTCAACAAAGTTATCAGCTAATCAGAAAAATGTGCTTGGATGTGGTTTTAGACATCCTGAAAGCTAGCCCAATGTGGCATAGGGTGGAAATTGCTATGCCCAGGATGAGTGATGGGATGTGTGTGTGTGTGTGTGTGTGTGTGTGTGTGCGTGCACGCATTTGTGGTTGAACACAGAGAACCTGCCTTTGTTCTTAATGATCAGATGAATGATGAGAGATTCTGACAAATGGGATAATTTTGTAATAACTTTCTACAGAGAACTAATCATATATTTGCCCAAATTCAAAGTGTACATTTAAGACGAGTTATGGATTTTTTTGGTGCTCTTCAACAGATAGAAACACTTACTAGAATCTAAAATGTTTAATATTAATTATTTAACTATGCAATTTAGTCCTAAATACACTCTCCTAGTGAAATATTCAGTGATTACAGACAGAGAGAAGCTCTTCCTTGACCACCTCCCACCACCCCCTAACTTCTTTCCAGAGGTAAGCAGTGTGGTCATTTGGGTATGAAAGTCTTTTCTCTGCAATGATAAACATGCAGACAAATAGATAGTTATTTTGGTGTTTTGTTTTGTTTCCAACAGAAATACCATTATATTGAACACATCATCTGGAATTTGCTCTGTTCATTCAGAAACAGACCCTGGAGATCTCTCCCTGCTAATACATATAGAGGCACCTCGTTCTTTTTTTTTTTTTTTTTAAGATTTTATGTATTTATTTGACAGAGAGAGAGAGAGAGCACAAGCAGGGGGAGCAGCAGGCAGAGGGAGAGGGAGAAGCAGGCTCCCTGCCGAGCAAGGAGCCTGATGCGGGGCTCGATCCCAGGACCCCGGGATCATGACCCGAGCCGAAGGCAGACGCTTAACCGACTGAGCCACCCAGGCGCCCCCACCTCAGTCTTTTCAACTGCTGCATCGGATTCCATGGAATGAATATACCAGCCTTTACAAAATCATTGTCTTATTGATGGACATGGAGATTGTTTTCCGTTTTCACCAACACAAGTACCTTTGCTGTGATACCTCCTCGAGAGCACGCGTGAATATTCTCTAAAGGCGACAGCACTGTGGGACGGCTGAGACATGGGGATGCGAGCTTCGTATGTTAAAACACCCTCCTCTGATCCCCCTGCAATGGCTGAACCAATTCCCACACCCTCAGGAGCGTGAGATCCTAGGTCCCCTCTCCAGTGCTCAATATTAAAATTGTGGAGATTTGCCTTTTGAAGAGTGAAAATACTGCTGTTTAACATGCATTTCCCTGGTTATGAGTTAGAGAGAGCTCCCTTTCAAGCTGTTTTGCTTCCCTCATTTGGGAAAGGCCTCTGCACACTTTCGCAAGTTTTAAAACTGGGGTTATTTGTCTTTTTCTTTGGGATTTGTGGGAGCAACGCTCCTTTCCGAAGAGATATTGCAGAAAGCAAGTGGTGACAGACAGTTTTCTCTCTTTCAGAAAGTCATAAAAGCATCTGCTTGCATAGGAACGGAGGGGGAAAAAAAGCCTGTGGTGTGTGTCTGTGTCTGTGTTTTTTTCCATAGCGTGACTTCAACACCCACACATGTTTAGTAAAAACGGAGTGAAGCCCCCAAAGATTGCAACGGCAAAGATGAAAGACAAAGAAAAGTAAGGTCGTTCTATCAGACGCTTAATAACAAGAAGGGCAATTTTCAGCCAACAGCTGAAATGTGGCTTTCGTGTTCCACCGAAGGCTCACTTTGCAATCCCAGGGCCGGTTCCTTTGGCTCCTTTCCGTAGAAATCTTTTCGCTACCGGTAGCTTGGGATCTGGGCTCGTGCCCACCAGTTGCCCACCTAAGGAAGTGACGTCAGTCTGTGGCCCCCAGCTGGGGTTATCTGAGAGGCTCATCGCCCATGGTAGTGACAGAGACAGAGGAGTGCCAGATGACAACGGGGAGTGGCAGCCCGGGCTTCTTGACTTACCCTCAACCGCAAGGGAACTTATCTCCACAAGGCATCTTCCTGGGTGAAAGCTAAAGTCTGGGTGCTTGAGAAAGCAGGGCACTTAGGGGGTGCAGAGGGGCTGAGGAGGAAGGGGGCAGGGGAGCTGTCCTCTCTGTAGTCGGTTCTGATGGGTGTGTGTGGATGAGGCCCAGGAGCAAATTTAAAGATCATCTCCGAAGATGGGTGTGGTGTGGAGTAGAGCGCTGGGGATGTGTGACAGAATCCCTTTAGCCCTCTGTTTTATGTATCGTTCAAAAAGACTCTCGAGGGGTGAGGCTCCAGCCATTTTTCAAAACAGGCTTGGGAGAAGTAGTGTTTCCAGCCTTTGTGGAAGTGGCTAGCGAGATAAAAGGAAGCCCAGGCGAAGTTTGCAGCAAACGGACCCAAGAAGGGGCAGGGGACAGCTTGGCAAGCAGCAGGACCCCGCTGGACAGGTCGGGGAGCACAGATTGCTGGACCCGTCCCTACAGTTTCTGGTTCGGCGGGTGTGATGTGCCCCCATAGCTTTAACAAATGTCTGGGCGCTGCTGCTGGTGGTCTGGGGAACACCCTTTGACAACCACTGGGCTAGAGACAAGTTGCCAGGGAAACCTTTAATCAGGGAGAAAACAGATGCCGGGTAGGTGTTTTAGATGGTTGTGTCTGTGATCTCTCCTTCGGCTGCTGGGGGAGGGAAGTCAGAGGAGAAAGGTCCATGGACGCAAATGCTCTACAGCAAAGTCTGCAGATGGCAGATGAGGGACCAGGTCTGCCTGATGAGCTTCTAAAGGCAAGGGAGGCTCGAGTCCTTGGTGGTACTGACTGCGGAGCTGTGATGTCTTAGAAGGATCACCCTAGTCAAAACTGAGGGCCAGGGCCAGGATTAGATTAAGCTGGGATGGAGAATAAAATACGAGTGAGAAAGAGACCACATTCCACCCAGGTATTTATTATTTTAACCATTAAAATCCCATAAAATTAAAGTAATAAATACTACGCATGTGGCTAAATAAAGGTCAAGTCATTCTTTGAAGCCTAAAAACAAGAGACTCCTATTCTTTGTTCCTTTTTTCCTGGCTTCCCGTCCTAGTCCCCCAAACAAACATTTCTGTGCTTCTCAAACTTTTCTGGGTGCACAAATCCCATGGGAACCTTTTAAATGCCAGTTTGACTCAGTGGCTCTGGGGCAGGGCCAGAGATCCTACATTTCTAACCATTTCCCAGGTTATGCTAATGTTGGTCTGTGGGCCAGACTTTGTATTGGAAGGTTTTAAATCATTCTTTTAATTCTGTGTTTTGGTAATCAATTTTAGACATTATTCATATGCTTCTTGCTGTAATAGATGAGGATTTCCTTCCTATACCTAAAGCCTTATTTATCTTTCCATCTTTATGATATACTTTTAGTCAGTATTTTTATCAATATTAATAAACCATGTTTATACTACAGTGACAATGTAAAGTTGTTTAGTGAAGAGCCAAGTATAGTGAACTGTCATTGCAGTTCATTTCTTACAAAGCCTTTTGTTTTACCCAGAGTTTTAAATTGTTTTTCTTTTCTTCTTAACAACGTCTTGCTCATAATAATCCTGTTTCTCCTCCAAAAGCTCACCATAGCAGATATTCTATGAAGTCCCCTTTTCTCTGGAAGACTTCCCTACCTCCACTCACTTTAATTCTTTGCCAAATCCAAAAACAAACCGTTTCTGCCTCTGAGCAGCCCTCAAGCCATTCGCTCCTCCTAGAAAATCAGCCCTTATCCTACAATCTCTTACGTGCAAATCATTGCTCAATTGTAACACAACCTTCCAAAGCCATTTAGCTTCTTTACCCCCATCAGTAGAGATGTCTCTCTCTGCTTTTCTGTATCTCCCTTAGTCCTCCATTGTGCATCTGCATGTGTATGTGCTCAGGCACACACACACTAGTATATTTGTATACATACTGTGTATATACATACATGTGTATACCTCCTGATGTTTTCTTATTCTGTCTTATGTTAATTACTTGGTATTTGCTCTATCTCATGCAATAGAGAGTGATGGCTATAAGAATTTACCAATGGCTTATTGCACATCAGGGTTGTTTCTTACCCTCTCCTTCTGGCTCCTCCCCCTTTCTTGTTACCATTTTCCCCTGTCTTCGTTCTTCATGAAGACACCTTTTGCTTCCTCCTCTCCTCCACGTCCCTTTTTTAAGAGACATCTTTCTCTATGGAACCAAAACTAATTCATGAAAATAACAGCCACCGGAAAACCTTCAGGCTTTCAGCAGCCATGTGGTGGTGCAGGGAGGTGAAGGGGTGAGCATGTTGATGCTGTGTTTATGCCATGCTATTCACCTGTGTGTCCGCTGTTAAATCCTTCATTTAATATATGTCCAGCCAATAGGTCCATGTGCGGGATATGGACATTTGGTGATAGGGACTGTATCTTTTATAATAACTTCTTCTTAAAGGAAGCTCCTCCCTGTGTCTTGGAATGGCTCTTCTTTCCATACTTCAGCATAAATGTCACCACCTGGTGTCCCCAATTAATAGTCTCCATTTATCCATACCCTTTGAAGTGGACTTGGCAGCTCTCCCCATGGAGAGGTGGAGTCTATTTCCCCATTGCTTAAATCTGGGCTAAACTTATGACTTACTTTGACCATTAGGACGTGGACAGAAGTGGCCATGGCCAGTTCTGAACTCAGACCTCGAGAGGCCTTGTGCATGTCTACTCTCTCTGTTAGGACCTTATCATCAGCATGTGTCCAGACCCAGGCTAGCCGGCCGGAGGATGGGGGACCACATGGGTGAGCACGAAGACTGTAGTGCACAGCCAGCCCTGGTCAACTTGTTAGTGGACACAGATATATGAGCAGCCCCAGCTGAGGTCAGCTGAGGTTAGTTGAGACCAGAACTGCCCAGCTGAGCCCAGTTTAAACTGCAACTTATAGAATCAGGAGCTAAATAATAATCATTGTGGAGTGGTTTGTTAAGCAGCAATAGCCAACTGGTACACCTGGTTTATTTCCTTCAGAGCACTTCTCAGGAAATTCAGCTAGCTGCTCAAAGACTCTGCTTCCTTAAAAAGCACACACTCTGTCTTGTAGAATTATTATGGTACTTAATGGGATGATGTTTGTAAAGCTCCTGCACAAACTAGGTGCTCAGGACATTTATTTATTTTCTCTTTCCCTGGAGAAGATTGAGGATCACTGTCAGGAGGAAGCCTGAGCTACTCTCCCTGAGGAACAAGAGAGAAAGTCCCGAGAAAGCCCTGAGAGACTTTGGAACCATAAGAAGAAAGGTTGTTGGAAAGAGGGAGCCAGACAAAGAAACAAACAAAAAGCAGAAATAGACCCATAAGTACAGAGAACAAATTGATGGTTGCCGGGGGGGGGGGGGGGGGTGGGGCACAATAGGTGAAAGGGTGTGTGTGGGGGAAGGGGAACCCAGGGTGAGAGAGCAAAGCAAGCAAACCTGCTAATTCCATTGAATTGGGGTGATGTTCTTGCATTGTCATTGATCGGATTTCTCTGTAGTGTTGAGAAATGAAGTCTTTTTTTTTTTTTTTTTAAGATTTCATTTATTTATTTGACAGAGAGAGACACAGTGACAGAGGGAACACAAGCAGGGGAAGTGGGGGAGGGAGAAGCAGGCTTCTTGCTGAGCAGGGAGCCCGATGCGGGGCTCGATCCCAGGACCCCGGGATCATAACCTGAGCTGAAGGCAGATGCTTAAAGACTGAGCCACCCAGCCGCCCCAGAAATGAAGTCTTTTAACAGAAGAAGGACGAGCACTGTTGCTTTGACACCTGCAGAATGCCAGGCAACCATACAAAAGAGTAAACTGAGGCTCTGGGACACAGACCATGCAGTAAGTGTAGCATCGGACAGACCCAGATATAACCGTAACACTGTGATGACACCCTCCGACAGCAAGCATTGCTCATGAGCTAGGGCCAGGTACCAGGTCCTGGCATGGTTCTTGCCCATGTTAGCTCTTTTTGCCCTGACAGCAACCCTCCAAGGGGCTGCTATCGCCACATTTTACAGATAAGGAAAGTACTTGCCTGGGACACACAGTAAGCGGCTGTCACCCCAGCACGTTCTGCTGAGTGGGGACCTTTCACTCTCTTTCTTGGCCATCCCCAGAGGTGGGGGAAGAGTTCGAGAAATTGGATAGGTAGTAGGAGCCTCGAAAAGGAAAGAGAAATGAGTGAAATCTCTGAGGGCAACAGGAAGGAAAATGGGTCATCTCAGAGGTAATGGCGGGACTGAGGAGTAGAAGGGGACCTATTTCCCCGCAGCCTCTCTTCAGAGCTCCCTGGATGCAGGACAGCGGACGTCTCCCTCTTATGTCATTTGGAATATAGGGAGGAAAGTCTTCATCAATACGTGTCAGAGAAGGGGACAAGAAGAGGGGCCCCAAACTCCTGCAGCTTGAGATATATTGAATAAAATGCTCAACACCATGGAAAAACAAATTCTATGTTTAAAAAATATCAAGCAAATTTCTCTCCTGTAGGACCCCTCAGAACCTTCTCTCCCTCAGTACTCCTCAGAACCTTCTCTCCTGCAGGACCCCTCAGAACCTTCTCTCCTGCAGGACCCCTCAGAACCTTCTCTCCTGCAGGACCTCTCAGAACATTGTCTCCTGCAGGACTCCTCACAACCTTCTCTCCTGCAGGACTCCTCAGAACCTTCTCTCCTTCCGGACTCCTCACAACCTTCTCTCCTGCAGCACTTCTCAGAACCTTCTCTCCTGCAGGACCCCTCACAACCTTCTCTCCTGCAGGACTCCTCACAACCTTCTCTCCTGCAGGACTCCTCACAACCTTCTCTCCTGCAGGACGTCTCAGAAATTTCTCTCCTGCAGGACTCCTCAGAACCTTGTTTCCTGAGGGACTCCTCACAACCTTCTCTCCTGCAGGACTCCTCAGAACCTTCAATATGCTGCTTTGCCTGTTTTGCAAACAGTTTCACCTTTTGCTTGAATACCTACTCACACCTTGGGCCATGGGACTCAACTATGTTGTTCTGGGGCATATTTTTCTAAATGTGGTTAATACTGAAAACTGGATGACTATTTCTTAGACAAAACCCTGTGAGCAATCTGAGGCCCAGGATGGCGTCTTAATTCGTGATTCCCTGCATCCAGCAGGTAGAAGCTCAGTCAGCAACGGTGTGCTTGGCAGGCGTGTGGCTGAGAAGAAAACAGGAGCCCGGGGGCCTCGGGGTCAACTGCCCCTCCCCCACCCCCAAGAAGCTCTACTTTGGGCTCCATTGTAGGGACCTGCTCCTTTGATGTGGTTGTTTTGATGTGGCCATTTTGAAACTGAGGACATTTTGACACAGCTATTTTAATGCTGTGGAAATTTTCTGACTTTTTAAAAACACCAGCCATTTTGAACATTCAGCTTTTGAAAAAATTATCACGTATCAGTGTGGCATGGGGTCAGGGACAGGGCGAGGGTCAACATTGTGGGGAGGACAAGGGACAGGATGAGGCTGTGGGATGGGGGCCCATTTTTATTTACATTTTTTACAGGAAAAAAAAAAGAGTGAAAAGTTTAATGGTCTGATTTTTAGCGTCACCAAAAAGCACCCAAGTGTATAAAGCCTGTCAGTAATCAAGACAGTGTGGTATTGGGGAAAAGAATATGCAAACAGATCAATGGAACAGAATAGAGAGCCCGGTGATCGACCCCCATAAATACAGTCAACTGATCTTTGGCAAAGGAGATACAACGGAGCAGAGATAGTCTTTCCTACAAATAGTGCTGGAACAACTGGGCATCCCACATGCGAAAAAAAAAGACGAGTGAATGAGTCTAGACACAGACCTTGCACCTTTTACAAAAATTAACTCAAGATGGACCACAGATCGAAATGTAAAATGCAAAATTGTAAAACTCCTAGAAGACAACGCAAGAGGAAGCCCAGGTGACCTGGGGCATGGTGATGACTTTTTAGACACAACACCAAGGTGCAACCCATGAAAGACATCATTGAAGAACTGGACTCCACTAAAATTGCCAAACTGGGAAAGATAGCCAAAATAAGCCAAACTGGGAGAAGATATTTGCCAAAGACACATCTCGTAAAGGACTATGACCCCCAAATATACACGGAACTCTTAAAACTCACCAATAAGAAAACAACTTGATTTAAAAAGGGGCCACAGGCCTTAACAGACATCTCACTAAAGAAGATCTATGGATGACAGATAATCATATGAGAAGATGCTCCATGTCATATGTCAACAGGGAAATGCAAATTCAGATGACAGGGTATTACTACACACCTAGGAGAACGGCCAAAATCTGGAACATGGACCGCACCAGCTGCTGGTGAGTATGCGGGGCAACAGGACCACCCATTCAGTGCCGGTGGGAATGCAAAATGGTACGGCCGCTCTGGAAGACAGTTTGGTGCTTTCTTTTCTTTTCTTTTTTTTAAAGATTTTATTTATTTGACAGAGAGAGACACAGCGAGAGAGGGAACACAAGCAGGGGGAGTGGGAGAGGGAGAAGCAGGCTTCCCCCAGAGCAGGGAGCCCGAAGTGGGGCTTGATCCCAGGATGCTGGGATCATGTCCTGAGCTGAAGGCAGACGCTTAATGACTGAGCCACCCAGGCGCCCCAGTTTGGTGCTTTCTTAAAAGAAAAACTAAACATACTCTTACCACCCAATGTAGTGATCGAGTTCCTTGGTATTTGCCCAAAGGAGCTGAAAACTTATGTCCACATAAAAACCTGCACATGGACGTTTATAACAGCTTCATTCATAAGCCCAAACTTGGAAGCAACCAAGATGTCCTTTAGTAGGTGAATGGATAAATAAGCTGTGGTCCATCCAGACGGTGGAACAGTTTTCAGTGCTAAAAAAAAAAAAAAAAAAGGAGCCAACGAGCTACGAAAAGGCAGGAAGGAAACGTCAATGTATTTTATTAAGTGAGAGAAGCCAGTCTGAAAAGTCTACACCCAGTAGGGTTCCAACCCAAAAGGCAAACTATGGAAACAACAAAAAGTCAACGGTTGCCTGGGGTTGGGGGTGGGGGAGGGAGGGATGAAGGGGGGTGGAGCAGAGAGGATTTTTAGGGCGATGAAATGATTCTGTAGGATGATGATTCGGGTTCATGTCTTTACAGTCTGCGTTTGTCCAAACCCATAGTGAGTACAACACCAGGAGTGAACCCTAAGGTAAACTGTGGACTTTGTGGGGTAAGGATGTGTCCATGTAGGTTCATTGATTGTAGCAAATGTATCCTCCGGTGCAGGCTTCTGATCTTGGCGGGGTGGGGGGTGGGGGTGTTGCTCCTATGTGGCAACTGAGGATATGTGGGAACTCTCTGTACCTAAAACCACTGTAAAAATGGTCTTTTTATATATTAAAAAAAAAAAAAAAGCCTGTCAGCGCATCTGGCTTTATCGTTGTCAGTTGTCATCGTTCACTACAAAGATTCCCCAGCAGTTAGCAGGGGCCCTCCTTCCATCTGGGGTATGGGGGGGAGGGAGGGAGGAGGGAGGGAGGAGGTGAGTGCTCTGAATTCACCCCATGCCTCCCAGTGGGGGAAGTGGGAGAAGGGACAGTGGTGGCAGAGCGGGTTCCTGCGGTGGCCCAGTGAAGGGGAAGCTCTAAGGCTTCTGGTCGGTAGGAGCTCGTGCTGAAAGCCTGCCCAGAAACCTGGTTTTACTGTTTCTCCTGAAGTTTCCCACACGGCAGCCCATGATCTATTAGAAGTGGAACCTGGGACTTTCCATCACACCTGGCATCAGATCAAAACGACAGCCTCTGGCCTCGAGTCCCCACAGATTGGGCCCTTCCTGTTTCTCTGGCTGCCCCCCCCACACCTCTCTGTCCCCCAGTGGCTCCGTCCTCTCATCTTTGGACACATCAGGCTCTTCCTGACACCTGTTCCCGCTGCTGGGAATGGTCATCCCAAGCTTCACCTTCGTGGGAAGGTCCTGGGATTCAGGTCTTAAATGTCACCTCTTGGGCGCCTGGGTGGCTCAGTCGGTTAAGAGTCTGCCTTCGGCTCAGGTCATGATCCCAGGGTCCCGGGATCGAGCCCCACATCGGGCTCCCTGCTCCTCAGGGGAGTCTGCTTCTCCCTCTCCTTTGACCTCTGCCCCTCCCCACTGCTTGTGTGTGTAATCTCTCTCTCTCAAATAAATAAATCAAATCTTTTAAAAAAGAAAAAAATGTCGCCTCCTTAGTGAGCCCTTCCTAGCCACCTGGTGTGAAGGAGTCTGTTTGTCAGCCACTCCGTCACCTCTCTCTGCTTTAATTCTCTGCATTTTTATTTAATATTATCTGTCTTGTTTCCTGCTCCATCCCTACCTCTGAGATCAGGGCTGGCAAGTTGTAGGAACTGGACCAATCCATGTTGAATGAAGGATTGCCGTGAGATCTTCCAGTGAGACAAAGCGGGCAGGGCGGGAGGGGCCCCTTTTATCATTCATAGATGGGGCAAATAAAATCGCCAAGCCCGCAGCTAGTCTCACGATCCACGTGCTATGAGCACCGGATCTCAGGAGGTGTGGATGACATTTCTTTCTCTTCTACGTCGCTTGTGTCCTGCAAGAGCTTGGCAGGTGCACCGAGAACCCTTGACCTGCCCTGAGCTTCTGTACTTGTGCCACTGACATCTGACGCCCCATGCATCCCTATCTGCTGAAACCAACATTTCCTCTCCCTCGCTGTCTCTATGGAAGGTACCCACGTGTCTCCAGAGCCTCCGAATGATCTTGCTCCCCGGGCTCCTGCAAGAGCCCATCATTTGCCGGCTCCTCTGGGTCCCACATCTCTCCCATCCCTCTCATTGCTTCTGCTGCTGTGTGGTGTGGACCCCCCACTCCTTCCCTCCCTCTCTCCTTCCCTCCATCTCTCTCCCTCTCTCTCCAAATATGAGCAACGTAAAGAATCTACAGGTATCGGGGCGCCTGGGTGGCTCAGATGGTTAAGCGTCTGCCTTCGGCTCAGGTCATGATCCCAGGGTCCTGGGATCGAGCCCCACATCGGGCTCTTGGCTCAGCGGGGAGCCTGCTTCTCCCTCTGCCTCTCTCCCTGCTCATGCTCTCTCTCTCTCTCTCTCTGTACCTCTGTGTCTCAAATGAATAAATAAAATCTTAAAAAAAAAAAGAATCTACAGGTATCCTGGAAAAACAGTGCCGGCTTTAAGCCTACTGTGGCAGGAGGGACCCCCCCCCCCGTCCCCTTTCAAGCCCCTCTGAGCTCCAGGAGAGGAGAGTGGCTTTGCCCCTGGCTTGTAGCAGAATGAGCCGTCCTGAGGTACAGATACTAGCAGCAGCGTAGACCTGTGCTGCCCACTGTGGTGGCCACTAGCCGCCTGTAGTTATTTACGTGTGAATTGAAACCAGTTGCAAGACAATAAATACAATACATCAGTTTCTCAGTCACACTAGCTACAGTTTAGGTCCTCATCAGCCACCTGTGGCTGGCGGCTGCCCATTGAACCTACAGATAGAGAACATGTCCCCCACCCTAGAAAGCTCTATTGTCGGATGGCTCTATCCTGAACCCCCAGCACTTACAGGAGGTGTATCTTTTCCATTAATGTAGTCAAAAAACTATTTGTAAGCGCCTAGAATGTGCTGCTGGGCTGCAACCCACGGTCCCTGTCCTCGTGGAGTTAGTGGACAAAGAGGGGTCCTCACCAATTTTTTCCCTCGGAAGTTTGCCCTGGGACTCCTTGTACCTGCAATGATCAGACCCTCACCACCAAACTGCTGTGAACCCCTTCAAGATGCTTTGGGCTCCCCAAGTTAGTAAGGCCTTCCTTAATTGATGAAGAGTAGAGATCTAGCGTGGCTTCTTCCAAAGACCCCACCGTGCCTTTGGAATATGACTGTCCCACTCTGTATGGAAGGTTCTGGAAGGAGGCAGGATTACGACTCTAGTTTAAATACGGAGAATCTGGGAAGCAGAGGATGCAAGCAAAGCGCATTTCCTCTCTGCCAGAGACAGTGTTAGACACGTGGAAGGTGGGGGACAAGCAGGAGGGAACCCAGACGTGGTGCTCCTGTTGGCCCCTGCAACTAGGTATGCGGGTCTTTCCTCTGTTGCAGGCAGCAGATCTTGTGGGCTCCGGCATCCATTCCCCCAGGTACTCCCTCAGCTGGCCCTGGGACCAGGGGACACGCACGTACTGCCCTGCCCTCTAGAACTCTCCTTTGACAGGGTAAGAACACAAAAAGAGAAATGCCCTCTGTCCAAGGACACCTGCAACCTCATAAACACCCAGCTCTGAATTCCACCTGCACATGGAGAAACACGGCGAGGGGACAGAAGTCGGGGGTCCTCCCCACGAGGAACGAACCTACACTGGACGACAGCAAAAGGAATCACATTGGTCTTGGCTCCTTGGAGAAATCAGTTCTCTCTTTTTCCTCTTCATGTCTCCCTGCCTCCCCAGCCTCCAGCCTCCTCTCTGCATCCCTGGGGAGGGGGCTTGGGTGTTCTAAAGCAGCCCTTCTAGAACTTGGTGCTGCCTGAGCTTCCCTACCTCGCCTGGACTACGAGGGACCACACAACGGAAGCAATCACCCCATGACAGCACATTTATCCTTCTCGTCTTCCCTGACCCCCTCCCCGACTTCCCTTCCTCCCACCAGCCTCACCCCAACCCTCAGTGTCTCCCTGGGATGCCCTTACCTGGTGAAGAAATGGCTTGAGTCCTGAGGACGTGGAAGGACAGCATCTTCCCAGCCAGGGGGTTCCTGCACCCATAGCACGTGTCTCAGCCTCCTGAAAGCACTCCCAGGCCCCCGGGCCAGCCCCCCGGGGGAGAAGCAAGCACTCTGCTCCCCCGGACCGAGGAACGGCCCAAAACCAGTTCAGGGAGCATTTCTCCTCTCTATTGCGCCTTCTTTTCTCTGTCCAGAATCGCAAATGCAGAGGGAGAAGTGAAAGGCCAGAGCCCTTGGCTGGGGGACCGTTTTAGACACAATACTCAACGACTCTGGGCCGAGAGCAGGGAAGTCATGGTTCCCTCAAGGCTCTGCTGAATCAACGGGTGCTTTCATTCTTACTGCTCACGGTCGGTAGCTCTCGTACGTGCTGCTCGTCGGCCTTTCCCATGGAGAGAGTAAACGGAACCGCATCTGAGGCATCACTGTGCTCTGCGTGAACGGACGGTGACAGATGGGCCGAGGGTCTGCGGAGGGCCACACTCTGCCGCCCCGGGGAGTCCATGGGGCGACGAATGCCCCGAAGAGAGGAAACCGGTCTCCACAAGGGTGTAGCTGTGATTTTTCCCCCAGAACAAAGATAAAAGAGAGGTCTTCGTCGTAATGACAAGGAACTGACTTGGGTCTTTTTCTCTGTTACAGGCAGCAGAGGGTATGGGCTGCAACTTCTATTCCAGGGTTATGCCCTTACACGCCCCTCCATCGCCAGCGCAGCACCTGACCCTGGGACCCGGGAGGGGTGCAATTATGTCGTGATCGAAGGCCCTACCAGAGCCGTGGGCTGCAGACCTTCATCTGTGGGCTTCATTAAGAACATAATATCTCATACGTTTGGGCTTTTACAAAAATGTCATTGAAACAGCCATCATTAACCAGATGAAACGTGCTGTCGGTGTCCGTGTATCGGATGGATAGTGGTCACGTCAAAATGAAAGCTTACTGTATCTGACCCCAACTTTAAGGTGTCTGTGACCCTCCAACGCTCCCTGGCTTCCTAGACATCACACGCGTGACTTTCTAAAGCAGCGCCCTTCAGTCGGATTTTCAGAGATCTGTGCCGTCTGCTGCAGAAGCCACCCACCTCCGTGGGGCCACTGAGCACTGGCAACATGGATGCCGTGACCAAGGAACTAGCTACATTTCAATCAGTTTGGATTTGAAAAGGGCCCCGTGGCCAGTAGCGACTGTGTCTGCCTCAGGTGGGAGGGCTCTACGGGTCTGGGCAAAGCTGCCAAGGCCAAAGAGGGTGACACGGTGACGGACAGTGCTGGGGGCGCTGGGCCCCTGCAAGTCCAGCCAGACCTGGGGGAGACCTTAGCAAGCTGGCAAAGCTGAGCGCTCTCAACAGCCTCTCTTCCTCCCCGCCCCCCCCGCCCAATTTCCCTGTAAGTAGCTGTGCTGTCTAGGAAAAGACATTGTTCTGAGCCTCTCCCGGCTGTAGACGAGTCTTCAGGGAAGATGGTTTCCCTTAACCCAGTGGTTCTTGGTTTTTCACTTCTGGTTGCAAATCATCAACTCTGCTGATTGCTGGAGCTGCAGCTGGTGACTCCCCATCCCCACCCTCCAGGGCCACCCCCCCAGTGACAACGCAGGCAGGGGTGGCCTGACTTCCTTTAGAGTGTTTTTGCCGATGTCGTCTGCACAGAGCGCATAGAAGCCTTGCCCCTCATCCCAGGCAGAGAGCAGACCAGCCTTCCTCCCACACACAGCTGGTGGGGCCACCTTCTCCTGGACCCTCTCCTGCTGCGCTCCACAGTGAGTATCACCCTTCTCATCCTCGTGTCCCAGGGTCTCCTGTGCCCTCGCTGTGCATTGCTTTGATGGCTTCTAAAACCCAGGCTTTTGCTCATTTGTCCAGTGGTCATGAGCACCAGGGGCTTTGCTAGAAGCTTCCAGGGAGGCAAAGGTGAATCAGGTAGTGGCTTGCCCAGGCTTCCTAGGATGAGTAATAAGACACCCTCCCACCCACATATGTGAAGTAAAGGTTCAAGGCAGTCTGTTCTGTGATTTGTTCCTTACAGGAGGGAGAAGCAGGCACTCGGGACAGGTGACAAGAAGGTGGTCAGCACTAGGAGAGTGAAGCCCCCAGGAGGGCCTTGGGTCTGAGAGACTGCCCCATGGACAGGATGCCCGGGGCAGCATTCTCTGTAGCAGTGAGAAATTGGAAGCAAGCAAACTTTGCACCGAGAGGTGACTGGTTAAGTGAACTGTGACATAACCAGACAATGGAATACCCCACAGCTATCCAGTCTGACGAGAGCTCCACGTTAATCCGCAAAAGTGGGCTGGGAAAGAACGTTAACTAGAAAGCCGGATCGATAAAGATTTGTGCAGTCCGATTCCCTTCCCATTAACTGTGTGTGTGAGGTTATGTTGCAGAGAAAACGTCTAAAAGGATGCATCTCAGAAAGTGACCAATAGCCAACCCAAGAAAGGGTTGTTTGAGCAGTTTTAATTGTCGTCATCGTATTGATTTGCTCTGGGGTTGTTGTTGTTGTTATTTTTGTGCAATATGAAATGTACAAAATCTCCTTTATAATCAGAAAACAGCAAAGCTCCTTTATTTTCAAGGACTCCTCAGTGACTACGGCTTTGTCTTTTCCAACACGCGTACCCTCTGCAGTTTCCCGTCAGCCGAGGCTCTGTAGCTGACCAGTGCGACAGGCGAGCTGTCGCCGAGCCCGGAGCTGGACATGGGGGGCGGCCACCAGCCTGCCGGAGCCCGTCTCCTCCTCCCTCTGCTGAACAAGCCCCTGGAGCTGGACATCTCTTTTCTCCATATCTGTCTGTCTGCTCTGAAGCCCCTCACCAGGACTCCCCACTCACAGGCTACTGCGGGGCAGGGGGCGGGCGCCCGACCCAGGCTTGCACCCTGCTAGACAGCTAGACAGCTCAGAGACCCTGCTTTCAGGCCGTGTTAAAAAAAAGCAGAGCTACCAAAAAAATGCAAGAGATGATTCAATCTCAGTGTAGCAAAGTGAACAAAAATCAAAGTAACACCCACATTCCTCACTCGCATTAGTATCTGTATCCAGCTCACCGGCTCCAGTGAGCAGGGAGGCTGGGGTTCCATGATGAGGTTTTTTTAAAGTAAACTCTACACCCAACAATGGGGCTTGAACTCACAACCCAGAGATCAAGCATCCCAACGTTCTACTGAGTTAGCCAGCCAGGCGTCCCTCCATGATGATTTTCGTGTCAATTACTTAAGGACAGAGGAGAACAGAAAAATAATGGTTGGATAGTAATGGATGCCAGCCTAACTTTTCTCAGAGGTACTTTTTTTTTTTTTTGTAAATTAACAGCTCTCTCTTCCTTCTACCACCACCAAAGCTCCTATACACATCTCCTATTTTCTGGCTTTCATGCCTTTGTGGATACGTTTCCCTGCTCTTGAGCAGTGTTCTCTCCCCTCATTGCACTTCCCCATCCTCCCCAGCCTTCAAGAGTCAGCAAAAAATGTCACCTCCTCAATGAAGCCCTCTTGGGTTTCCCTAGCACTGGAGTCATGATTTCCTCCTCTTAATTCCCAAAGCGATTGGTAGCATTTAGCATTGTTGGTATTTGCAGCAATGACGTATCCATTGTACTTGAATGTGAGCTTCTTGAGGACATGGATCATGTCTCATACCGTGTTTAAGCCAAGCAGGTGTATCTGGTGTCAAGACACACTGAAGGAGTAGCTGCGGGATGCAGAATGTTCCCTCTTTCTCACACAGCCCTTTGCATTCTGCAAAGAGCATTGCACTTGACCTTGCCACAAGCCCTTGCAAGCCAAGGAAATCTAGGCTCGGTGAGGGCATGTCGCTTCTTGCTAAGGTCCCATAGGCAGAAAGGGATGGACCCAGGGACAGCTGGGGGTCCGTCGTGCTTCCCCTCACCACATCCATTATGCTGCGGGACATGGGCAGGCTTTTCAGATTTGAGCGGTTGCAGCCCCATAATGAGGCCACCCTAACACGGGCGAGAAGAGATTGGTGCAGTGCTGAGCCAGACACTGGAGCACTCCCAGCAGACCCGAAAGGGGCCTGCTTTCAGTATGCTTTGTTATGTGTGGGTGTTTGCCTCCTTCTCAGGGGCGAGAAGAAAATGAAAGCGAGCTTGGAGACTTTGCAATTGGTGCAATAAAATCTCCCAAGAGTATTCTGTTGGAGGAGGGGAACTAGATGGAGGGACTTCGGCAGTGTCTTTTGATGGTGGGTCTAGGGAGGAATAGGTTTTGATTTTACTCTTTGACTCTCTCTAAATTTTCCATGAGCCAGACACACATTTATAACAGCAACAAGACAAGCTTCACAAAAAGCTAATGTAGGATCTCAAAGTCGCAAAAAGTAGCCACAGAGAATTTAATTACCAGTCCTGGCTACCTTTCAGGCCACCTGGAGCAGGCTGTGAGTACCTTCTGGGGATGAGCTTTGCAAACAGGTGTATGGTGTAGGGAATGGAAGCACCCTGGGGCTTCTTTAAAAAAAAAAAGTTGACAAGTTATTTTTACGATAGTTCTTAAAATAAAATTTCATGCACAAAGTAAAATATTTAAATGGTTTACAAAACCTAAAGGAAAAAAATGAAAGTCTCACTTTCCACTGGCCATAATTGTTCAATCTCCTTCCAGAAAATGTTTCAGTACTGATGAGCAGTGAAGTGTGTAACTTTTACATATTTAAAAAAAAAAAAAAAAAGTCTTCTACCTTGCGTTTCTACCTGATGCTCTTGGTGACCTCCTTATATCAGTGTGAGGTCTAATTTATTCTCTTTATGGACTACTTGTGCGTTATTGAAGAATGTATCAAAATATCACCAATTGCTGGGTATTTAGGTTGTTTCTAGTTTTTTTGTTCTGCAGAAAAAATGCTGCCACATGCATCTCCCAAGGTGTGTCTTTATGTTCTTTTGTGAGAATAACAATAGGGCAAGTTTCCAGCAGATCAAGTGCTGAGTCAGAGCTGTTGTGCTTTGTAAATTTTGACAGAGATAGCTTCATCCTCTGAAAAGTTTGCACAGGGCAAGGGCAAGAGGGCAGGAGGGGTGCAAATATTAACCATCCTGTCTCCAGCACTGGGGAAACCCCAAAGGGCTTCACTGAGGAGGTGACATTTTTTTTTTTTTGCTGACTCTTAAAGGCTGGAGAGTGTGGGGACACGCAATTTACACTCCCCACTAACTAGCTATAACTAACCATAACAAAAGCCATTCTTTCTTCTTTATATGACTTTTTTCCCTTGGGAGTTTGTTTTCTTTGATATTATCTCTTCATATTCAGGCTTTTTATGCAGGTAGAAAGGAAGCCCCAGGTACTAGAAATATATGAAGTGTTTTCTGGCTAATGTCTCAAAAACCTATATCCCTGATCCCCAAGCTGTCATAGAATTACACGAGCTGCTTTGGGAATTTCCACGTTTAACTGGGCATTTTTTTTTTTTTAAAAAGATTTTTTAAAAAGATTTTATTTATTTGACAGAGAGAGAGAGAGATAGCGAGAGCAGGAACACAGCAGGGGGAGTGGGAGAGGGGGAAGCAGGCTTCCCGCAGAGCAAGGAGCCAGATGCGGGGCTCAATCCCAGCACCCTAGGATCATGACCTGAGCTGAAGGCAGACGCTTAATGACTGAGCCACCCAGGCGCGCTGAAAAAAGAATTTATTTTTTAAGAGCATGTTTCAGAAACAAAATAGAGGACAGTAAAGTCAATGGGACGATATGGAATTTGGCGGCGGGGCGAATCTCTGAGATGAGGCCAACATCCCTGCTCCCAAACATCCACCACTAATTTCAGCATCCATTGGTGAGTTTCCAATCCTAGGATTCCTTCTGTAGCTAGTAGCTGGCACCATAAGAAGAGCTTTCTCGCCTCTTCATTTATTTTCTCATTTATTTGCATCAGTATGGATTCCTGGAGCCTCACGTAATTGGATGTGCTAGAATGATTGCCACCATTACTTAATTTGGTGCCCAAATCACCTCCGATTTGGCTAGTGGGAGCCCCAGCAGGTTGGCACCTACGTCCTTTTGACGAGTCCTCATGGTCCTTCAAACACTTGCTTCCTGATGCAAAAACAAAAAACAAACAAAAAAACAATCAGTTCCAGGTTCATCTTAGTTTCTCTGCCCCAGCTCCGGAGTCAGACTTTTCTCTAGAGTCCTGCTTCCTTTTCGTAGAGGAAGGTATTTAGAAACTAAGATCTGGGCACTGGATGCTTATTCTGTTGTGTCATTTCTTCTGGGTCCTTTCAGGAGACAATACATGTACATATACACACAAATCATCTGTCCGTCTGTCTATTATCTATCTATCTATCTATCTATCTATCTATCTATCTATCTAAGCTTTAAAAACATGAGTCCAGGGACGCCTGGGTGGCTCAGTCATTAAGTGTCTGCCTTCCGGCTCAGGTCATGATCCTGGGGTCCTGGGATGGAGCCCCGCATCGGGTTCCCTACTCGGCGGGGAGCCTGCGTCTCCCTCTCCCTCTGCCCCTCCCCTCTGCTCATGCTCTCTCTCTCTGTCATGCTCTTTCTCTCAAAATAAATTAAAAAAATCTTCAAAAAACTAAAAAATAAAAACACGAGTTCATCTTGAGCCCTCAATTCCAATAACCAGCACAAGGCACTCCCCAGGCATTTTTGAGAAGTTGCTGGCAAGAAGGTCGCAAGGCACAAGTTCTGGCCACCTTCTTCCTCGCCTGCTAAAGGCCAGAGAGGACTCTGAGGAAGGAAGAAAACTAGAACGTTTTCACGAGATTTCACTGTTTTTCCTTTCTTCAGTTGAACCACTTTATTGGGGTCCAACTACAAAGAAACTGCACATTTTTAAAGTGCAGAATGTCAGTTCTGACATACATATATGCCCACGAAACCTTCACAGGATCAGTAGAGCGAGCATATTCTTCACCCCCACCCCCCCAGGCTTCCTGGTGTGCCTCTGCCCCTCCCCCTCCCCCCTCCCCCTCAGCACACCCTCCCCTGCCTCTTTCCCTCTCTTACCAGGAAATCACTGGTCTGCGTTCTCTCACAATAGATTAGTTTGCATTTTCTAGAATTTTATGTAAGTAGAATCACACAGTATGTGCTGCTTTGGTCTGGCTTCTTTACTTAGCATAATTATTTTGAGAGTCATCCGTGTGGCTCTGTGTGTATCTGTTGCTCATTCTGATTCCATTGTGTGGCCACGCCACGGTTCGCCTATCCCTTCCCAAGACTTGACAGACATTTGGGTTGTTTCCAGTAACTCCTACTTTAAATAAAGCTGCTGTGAACATTCGTGTATCAGTCTTTGTATGGACACATGCTTGTGTTTTTGTTAGGTAAGTACATGGGAGCAGGATGGTTAGATCACAGGCTGAGTGTATGTTTAACTTTTTCAGAACCCGACAAACCGTTTTCCAAAGTAGTTGTACCACACATCAGGTGCTGAAAACTGCCGTACTTTCAGAAAAGGAGGTTCAGTCACAATGCTGTATTATGGAAAGGAAACCAAAAGGTTAAGGTTGGATCTATGAAGGGGAATTGTTTTCTTCTAGAAATTTAGGGCGTGGTGCTGGACGTGGTTCTTTGGAATATGCTCCCTAAAAGTATAAAAAAAATGGCCAGCTCAGGCAGAGACCCTTCCTTGAAGAGAGGCAAGCCGTTTTTCCCTGAGTCATGTCGGGGTGGGTTTACAGAGATTCAAAGCACATACAAACAATAGCCAAGATCTATTTAAGTCAGCTTGGAGGCTCTTTGTGTTAGGGAACTAACTTCATCTTCTTTGCTAAACAAATCCTGGGACCTCCTTTTCCTGCTGGAGTCAGGGGACAGAGAAAATAGGGCCCAGTTTCCTATCCTGGGCTTGTAAATGGAGCCTGTAGGTAGGCGCTGGGGCTCTGAACCCCTCTGGGAGAGAGACCCAGCCCTTGTCCCCCCATGTCCTTGCCACCTGGTTACCCTGTGGAGTCTGGGCCCAGAGGGTTCTCAAGTCAACCTCTGTCCTATGATCTTCAGGAGCCCCCTGGTTGATAAAATAAAGGTGGGGGCATTTAGCAAAACAGCTCTGATTGAGAAGTTGAGTCAAGAGAGAACGAGCTAATGTAAAAAGTACGTGCTGGGAAAACATTGAGGCCCCGAAGGGCTCTCAGAGGAGAGGTTTCTCTCATTCCTCTGTTAATGACCAAGATCATTTTGAAATCTAGAATATTCAGCTTGACATCAGTGTCCTGTGGACTCTAACTTTTGCTTGGGATTCTTTCTTTTCATAAGAACAAATGAATTTAACATTCAATTTCCACCTTTAGGTGTTTATTACTGTTCTTTTGTAAGACAGACCTCCTTTTGATTTTTGTCCTCTCTTTCTAGAAGCAAGCTTGCATCTCTGATCCATCATGATGGCCACAGAATTCACAGTGAGTATAGCCATGCTCCTCAGTCTCCTCCAAACGTACTGTCGTCTTGCCTGTTTTGGGGAGTGTGGGAAGGAACCCGCGGTGGGGAGGGATTTCTCTGCGCGGTCCCCCTGGGGCAAGATCTCAGCTGAGCTGTGCCCCAGAGGGGCCATCGGCCCTGGCACAGAGGTCTTTGCAAACACACAAAGCCAGAAGAACTTTGGGGTATGTGGTGAAGTGAGAGGAAAATGCTATTTGAGATTTTATCAACAGGTAAGCGTGTTTATGATTTTTAACTAGATGAGCTTGGTTCTGTATGTCTGTTCTTTTTTTTTTTTTTTTTTTTTTTTTTTTAAGATTTTATTTATTTATTTGACAGAGAGAGACACAGCCAGAGAGGGAACACAAGCAGGGGGAGTGGGAGAGGGAGAAGCAGGCTTCCCGCCGAGCAGGGAGCCCGACGCGGGGCTCGATCCCGGGACCCTGGGATCATGACCTGAGCCGAAGGCAGACGCTTAACGACTGAGCCACCCAGGTGCCCCCTGTGTGTCTGTTCTGAAATCAAGACAAACAAGGGTGAGGGACAATCCATAATGTGGTTTAAAAAAAAAAACAAAACCCTGGTGAGCCCATCGGTTGGGCTTCTTGCATAACAGGACAGAGCCTTCAGAGAAACCACAGAATGGTCTATGGGTGTTCGACTTATACAGCTGCACAGGGCCCGTACTTAAAAGTGCCACCTGTTTGATTTAATGGTCTGCTGTCTTGAAATTCTTAACAAATTTTGAACAAGGGATCCTGAAAATTATGTTGCCTGTCCCAGTGTTTGTGTATGTGCATGCACGGGAGAGGGCATGAATGTGTGTGTGTGTGTGTGTGTGTGTGTGAGTGTGAGTGTGTGTGTGTGTGTGTGTGTGTGTGTGTTGGTGTTTCATGAGCAGAGGATACATAGCTTTCAGAAGACTCAGAGGAATCTGGACCCAGAAAAGTTAAGGAGCCTCTAAGGAACCTTTTGGGAGTATGGAATAGAGAGGAGAAATCAGAATCATTCAGAGTTTGATAAAAGTTTTGTGCCCATCATTGGTCCCAAAGGGGTCATACCCTGTCTGAGCACTTGTCACATGTCCTGTCACTGTTGGTTTGCCTGTGTGTGCCCTCCACTAGGAGATGGGTTCCACAAGAGTGGGGAACCCTGTCTGACTTAGCTGCTACTGCATTTTTAGCACGCACACAGTACCTGACGTAGCCTCGGTGTGCGATAAACATTCGTTGAACGTATAAATCTGCCAGGTGATCCAAGCAGACGCTCTCAGAAATGCCTACTTTCGGGGCACCTGGGTGGCTCAGTTGGTTGGGCGACTGCCTTCGGCTCAGGTCGTGAGCAGTCCCCTGCTCGGCTGGGGGGTCTGCTTCTCCCTCTGACCCTGTCCCCTCTTGCTCTGTCTCACTCTGTCTCTCAAATAAATAAATAAAATCTTAAAAAAAAAAAAAGACATGCCTACTTTCCATGCATACGTGTCTCTGTCTTGTCATAGACTTTTGGGATGGGGAGGGTCATGTGGTCCACACCTCTGCCACACTGCAGTCCTCCAAAAGATTGTCCTTGACCTAACGGTGTCTGGTATCTCCTTGCAGAACCCCATCTCTAACATATCCGACGACTACAGCTACCACTCCACGTCTTCCATGGATGACTACGTGAACTACAACTTTCCGGACTTATTCTGTAAGAAAAACAATGTCAGGCAGTTTGCGAGCCACTTCCTCCCACCCTTGTACTGGCTCGTGTTCATCGTGGGCGCCGTGGGCAACAGTCTGGTCATCCTTGTCTACTGGTACTGCACACGAGTCAAGACCATGACCGACATGTTCCTCTTGAATTTGGCAATTGCCGACCTTCTCTTTCTCATTACCCTCCCCTTCTGGGCCATTGCCGCCGCTGACCAGTGGAGATTCCATCCCTTCTTGTGCAGCATGGTCAACAGCATGTACAAGATGAACTTCTACAGCTGCGTGCTGCTGATCATGTGCATCAGCGTGGACCGGTACATCGCCATCGCTCAGGCCATGAAAGCGCAGACCTGGAGGCAGAAAAGACTCCTGTACAGCAAAATGATCTGCTTCACTGTCTGGGTGTTGGCGGCCACACTCTGCATCCCAGAAATCCTGTACAGTCAACTCAAGGAGCAATCTGACATCACCATCTGCACCATGGTTTACCCTAGTGAGCAGAGTGCCACAGTGAAGTCGACTGTCTTGACCCTGAAGATCGTCCTGGGCTTCTTCCTCCCTTTCGTGGTCATGGCGTGCTGCTACACCATCATCATTCACACTCTGTTACAAGCCAGGAAGTCATCCAAGCACAAGGCCCTGAAGGTGACCATCACTGTCCTTACGGTCTTTGTCCTATCTCAGTTCCCCTACAACTGCATTTTGTTGGTGCAGACCATCGATGCCTACACCGTGTTCATTTCCAACTGTGCCATTTCCACCAACATTGACATCTGCTTCCAGGTCACCCAAACCATCGCCTTCTTCCATAGTTGCCTGAACCCCATCCTCTATGTCTTTGTGGGTGAGAGATTCCGCCGGGATCTTATGAAGACCCTGAAGAGTTTGGGTTGCATCAGCCAGGCGCAGTGGGTCTCGTTCATGAGGAGAGAGGGAAGCGTGAAGCTGTCATCCATGCTGTTGGAGACAACCTCGGGGGCTCTCTCCTACTGAGGGGTCTCTGCTCCGACATGGATGGCCGTCTTCGGAAGTCATGAGAAATCCAGGTACGGCTGCCCCACGGATGCAACTGGAGGGAAACCAATGACGAAGAAGAAAAAGGAAGTGTGGAAAAAGAAAAACCCAGAAAAAGATGAATTTGGGCAATTACTTAATTTAGACTTTCCAAGCCAGAGTTTTCCAAATTGACTGGCTGTCCCATGAGACTGTCACTGTCATTGGCAGCAATGGCCGCAATTTTCAAAGGAGGACCAACAGACGATCTTGCAGACCACCCTGGCTTTTTGCCACTTGCCCGAGCATTAATGCAACTGACCTCTGGAGGAGGCATCTGACTTCCTGTCCTGCGGAACACCCTGGCTTTTTGCCACTTGCCCGAGCATTAATGCAGCTGACCTC